>NC_056737.1:639481613-639489113 GCF_019279795.1 Protopterus annectens
AATTTCAGAGTTTACAGTGTGAAAAGTACAGTTATTTTGCAAAGTGCAGTCAAAATACAGCCATTTCAAACAAGTGTCTTGTGCTGTGAACATTTATTTCCAGAGAGCAGCCATTTTAAAGTGTTTCTACACTGTACAGAGTTATTTCACAAAGCACAGCCATTTTGAAAAGTTCTTGTGCTGTATACAATTCATTTGCAAAGTGCATTCATTTCAAAGTATTTCTTACTCTGAGCTTTTTGTGCTGTGTACAGTTCATTCACAAAGTACAATCATTTCAAAGTATTTCTTACAGAGACTTATTTGGCAAAGTGCAGTTATTTCAAAGAGTCTGTTGTGCTATTGGGCATAATTACAAGTTCTGGCATAAAGTGTGTGTTTATGTTCGTTCATAATTTCAGACACCTTCACTACTGTGTGTTGATATGGCAGAGGCATTTCACAGACCCAATCTACTTGTGTTTAATCATAATATTGAAAAGAAGTGGAGTGTATTTGAGCAGGAATATGATATTTTCATAAAAGCAGCTTTTTCAAAGATGCATGCATGAGTGCAATTATTTTGCTTAACTTAGCGGGGCCAGAAGCCATTGAAAGAGAGCATTCATTTGTGTATGCACCAGCAGTATATGCAGGAAAGGGGAAACCACCATATTGTTGTACCAGCTGAATCAAGGGAGGACCCTGAGTGCTTGAAACATAACTTTAGAGAAATGTGCAACCCCCAGACAAATGTTACATTAGAGAGGCACCTATTTATACAGACCAAAGGCTAGGAGAAACTTTTGCAGCTGTCATTGACTTGAAAAATAAAGTTAAAACATGCAGATTTGGTGATTTAAAAGATGAGCTGATAAAGGACAGACTTGTGTGTGGTGTTAATAATGCTGCAGTGAGAAAGAGTTTGCTTCATGACAGCAATTTAACATTGACCAAAGCTATAGAGATTTGTCATATCCATGAGCTCACAGAAAGGCACACAAGTATGCTTGCAAGTGATAAGAGTATGGTTTCAGCAGCCTCTAGAGCAAGCATAGACAGCATGCAGCATGTGGCTAGCAGAAGAAGACCTAAGCACATGGAAGCTGCAGCCCTGTAGGTTTTCCAGGGAGGACCTGTAACTTTTCAGCAAATCCTAAGACTAGCTCACCAAAACTGACATGCTCAGTGCAGTATAAGGGTGAGTCAGCAAAATCCAATCATGTCTTACTGTTAACTGTCCTAATTGTGGTGCCAATCATGAGTCTAAAAGATAGAAGGACTTAGCACTTGGTCAGCAATGTCACAATTGTAAAAAATGGACCACTTTCAAAAGTTTTGTAACTCAAGCAAGCCTCATTCAATTATTAAGAAGAGTCACTCAAAAAATCAAGTTGATCATGTAGAAAGCTGCAACCCTACTTTCTATGTAGATGGTGTATCAGTGGTCAGTAAAAAGGTTAATGTAGTAGATTTGTTGGCAAAGAACAAAGTGTTTTGTACTGTCCTGATCAATGGCAAACCCACGGAGCTCAAAGTAGACACTGGTTCAAAGTGTAATGTTATGTCAGCAGAAACATTTGCTAGAGTGAGGGCTGGTGAGCAACTTAATTTGGCTAATTGTGCAAAGCTTGTTACGTATGGAGGTGAAGAGATTCAAACTGAAGGCTCAGTAGTGCTTTCATGCTATTTGGCTGGGAACAGTTACAGCTTGCAATTCTATGTAGTCAGAAGACCTGTGCAGTCATTATTAGATCTCAGAGACAGTTAAGAATGAAACTACTTTCTTTTACCAAAGAAGTCCATCATGTAAGCACATGTCCCAGCTCCAGCCTCACTAATGCTATTTTCTCAGAGTATGCTGATGTTTTCAATGACATGCTAGGCAAACTTCGAGTTGTGTACTCCATGAAAGTAGACCCAGAGGTCAGTTCAGTGGTCATACCAGTGAGGAGAGTTCCAGCAGCTATGCAGGACAAAGTTAAGGTCCAGTTAGATAAGATGGAAGGTGTAATTTGTCCAGTCACAGAACCAATTGAGTGGGTGTCTTCAATGGTTATTTTCTCATAAGAAAAGCTCAGATGAAATCAGAATATGCATTGACCTAAGATACTTGAACAAAGCACTAAAGAGACATCATCACCCTATGAGTGCAGTTGAGGAGGTTGTCGCCCTCATGTCAAGTGCCACTGTCTTTTTTGTCTTGGATGCAAAGAGTTCATTTTGGCAAGTAATCCTCACTACTGACTAGACTACATTCAGCACACCACTTGGTAGATACAGATTTCTCAGAATGCCTTTTGGAATAAATTCTGCCAGTGAAGTCTTTCAGTGTACAATGGAGCAATTTTTTTCAGGTTATCCATGTGCTATAATAGAGGATGATTTACTGGTTGGAGGTAATGGAGAAGCAAAGCATGACAGAAACCTCAGGAAATTTCTGGACAGAGCGAGTGAAGTGAACCTGAAGCTCAATCCTCTGAAATGTAGATTCAGACTACCAGACATTACTTATGTAGGTCATTTGTTTACCAATATAGGCTTATGATGAGACAGTTCCAAACAAGCAGCCATTTTTGAGATGCCACCTCGAGACATTGTCCAAGGCCTACAGCATTTCCTTGATATGGTTAATTATTTGGGCAAATTTATCCCTTACTTTAGAGAGTTATCAGTGCCTTTAATAGAGCTAACCTGGAAAAACATTGCCTGGTCATGGTTGGAACAGCACCAGAGAGCATTTGATAACCTCAAACATCAAATTGCCAACCCACCTACAATGAGGTACTATGATGTCCACAAACCAGTAGTTCTTTCCTGTGATGCTTCAAAGTTTGGTTTTGGTACAGGTATTTTTGAAGAGGGCAGACCAGTTGCCTATGCATCTAGAACTCTTACCCAAACTGAAATGCAGTATGCTCAAATAGAGAAGGAACTTTTGGCAATTGTGTTCCATGATTATATTTATGGCCAAGCTATTCAAATCGAAACTGATCATCAACCTCTAGTCACTATTTTAAAAATCCTATGCATACAGCTCCAGCAAGACTACAAAGAATGATGCTCAGATTACAAAAATACAACATTAAAATGATCTATACAAAAGGCAAACTTCTTTATCTAGCTGATACCTTATCCAGATCACCTAGAAATAGCACAGAGCAGGTTGATGCAGAGAATTTTAACTTTGATGTCATGGAAGTGCATAACTTTTCTACCATGAGACTTGATGAGCTGAGAGATCATACTAAGACTGATCCAATTTTGCAGAAGCTCAACCACTTCATCAATGCTGGATGGCCGTCAAAGCAATCTTGTGTACTATCAGAAGTACAACCTTATTTTCCATACAGACATGACATGCTTATGGAACATGGTATTTCAAAGGTCCTAAAGTTGTTGTTCCTACTTCCTTACAACATGAATGCATTCATATTTTACACTGTGGACAGCCAGGTTCTGAAGCTACCAAAAGAAGGGTTAGAGGACTAGTATTTTGGCCTTCTCTGTCAAAAGACATTGATAAAGTGCTTTCATCTTGTTCAGTATGCAATAGTACTAAACCACATTTGCAAAAAGAACCACTTCAGCTAAGCCAGATTCCCAAACTACCTTGGTCAGCAGTAGCCACTGACATATTTGAGTGAAACAATCAGTATTACTTAGTGTTGGTAGACTCTTGTTCAAACTGGTTTAAGATCGATTTGCTACCTAACCTAACGGCCAATACTGTTATTACTAAGTTGAAATGTCATTTCTCAGTGCATGGTAGTCCACACAAAATTATTTCTGACAACAGTACCCAGTTTACCAGTCAATTATTTCAGAAATTTGTAAAAGAGTGGGACTTTATCCATATTACTAGTAGTCAAGTGGTCTGGCTGAATGTGTAGTACAGAGTGCAAAGCAATTATGAGAGAGGTCAAAGCATGATGATAGCAATGTTTTCTAGAGTTTACTAAATCTCAGAAATATACCCCATGGCAAACTACTTGGCTCACCTGCTCAGAGACTTCTGTCTTGGCAAACCAGAACAACCTTGCCTATCAGTTCTAATTTGTTGGTGCCTAATGCTAAAAACAGCAGCACAATAAAAGCCCAACTCTTTAAGAAGCATTCCTTATAAAAGTCCAGCTATGAGAAAATGAGCAGATTTCTTCGTCTATTGACAGAAGGAGAGACAGTGAGGATGCAAACAGTGAAAGGCTGTGATCGAATTGATCAAGTGAGCGGTATATGTGCCAAGACGAGATCCTACTTAGTGGAATCTGAGGGTATAGAATACAGGAAAAGCTGCAGTCATCTTCTTCCGGTGTCTGAATCAATATCGCAGCATCGTACCTTTGATACAGACTCTAAATCTCAAAGCAACCCAGACAATATTCAGAATATGTTTCAATACCAATTCCATTTCCTGATGATGTCCTACACGAACATTCCTTGAAGACAGTCCCCATTGCTAGATCCAATTCTGATTTTTATGTTACATGATCAGGTCATATTTCTAGACCTAGTATAAAATACACAGCAACCTGGACACGATTGTTTTAGATGTGTTTAATTCTGTGCATGTCAAAGGATCATTTCTGTGTAATTGCATGCCAATGAATGCTGTCATTTAGTGTATGACCTATTTCTCAAAGAGGGAGGATGTAGAACAGAGCATGTGTTGTAACTTTAAGAAGCATTTCCAGGTGTAGGCATGTGCATATAAATAGTGAGCATGTGCAGGCAGCAGTGCCATTTTGAGAGAACAGCCACAGTGTTAACATGCATAAGTGTAGTAGTCAGTTTGTTTATACGTTTATTTAAGTTTAAGTTACTAAGCCTCAATCCTGATGTGTTTGTGTACAATAAAGCTGCTTGAAGTGAATGCACAACTGTTTGTCTGTTTTACCCTGATCAGACGAGCGACAATAGAGAACTGTGATCCAGTCTTCAATCATAACTAGATTATTAACTGTTTGAGGCACGGATGTCATCACTTTCAAGGTGAATCTTGCCATCCATGTCAAGGACAGACATAGATCCGATCACAATTATTTTCAGTACATGGAGCTTTACTTGTTCTATGTGCTACCAGTTACAGAAAAAGAGGAACTGTAGAAACATGAAGTGTTTTACTGGCTTTGGAAGACATTCAAACACTTAGCACTATCAGACAAACAGCAGCGGCATGCCTGTCAACTTCTTTGCCTGGAGGATAAAAGGGCAAAATCAGAACAGTTTTTTAAATATTGCTTTAATTCACTTAAACAGTCAGAAGTACACAGGTTTTGGATCAACATGCATTCTCTGAACAATAAGAAATAAAAAACTCTATTAATTGACATTGACTGATAAGAAACTTCAGTGACTTGACAAAAGAATCAAAACTGAAAGATTTTTTGAGGGACTGGGCAAAAAATCAGAAACATTTTAGACATGCAGTAGGGAGAAATGAAGTACCCCTGTAGCAGAAGGCAAATCAGCTTTTAATACCTGTTAAGATATTTCATTCTGCCATACTCTTTGTTTATAATGTGACAGAGTGAAGTTCTAATAGCTTTTAAAAGCTGTTTTACCTTTTTCCATTGTTCTTTGCTGTTCAGCACTGTCCATACCATGAGACCCAATCAAAACATCTCTTAGGTGCACAACAAACTTTATTAAGGATCAATAATTGCAGTTATGATTGGACCTCAAGCTGCAGAAGCACTTGACAAGTTTATCCCCCCCCCCCGATATTGGTACATAATTGCAACACTCTATTTCTTGTAGGTGGGCTGTGGCAGTAACAAATATAGAATTCGTACACCTACATAATTTAATAGTGAACTGTTGTGGCTGAAATGGCCCAATGTGGATTAATGTACTAACTCAGTCATCAAACATTATGAATAAATAAACAAATTAAAATAAATAAATTAATACCTCCAGTATGGACTATTTTTAAAATGGTAGCAATTTGAAATTTACAGAGAAAGGCCTAAAGTGAATGTTCTCTCTTCTAGGGTGCTTTTTGTATGCTAGATTTATTTCTTGTTGTTTGTCTATCAACAAAAGGCTCTTTGTGAATGAGATCTCTGTAGGAGAAAGCTCCCTTTTCAAAAGATACAGGGGGTGCTGATTATATCAGAAAAATGGTAAAGTGGTGAAGGTGTTGTATGAAGAAATTTACTGCTGCCATCCTCCACCTTCCAATACAAACACAGGATTTGAAATGCACTTTGAATTGTTTTTAGTCGGAGTACATTACAAACTTCTGATGTTCATGGCTATCACATACAACCAGTTTTTTATAACAATGTATGTTCTTGCTAACACAGGAGTCTCTGTCCTTCAGAAATGTTCATCTGCACCAAAGTCATATTAAGGTTTTGCTGCACTATAATGAACGCGAGCATTGTCTATCTTCCATCACTCTATTCAATTTCACTGTGTTTTGGAGTAAGTTTTGCTAGTCTTTCATGCACTCTTTCTCACATCTCTTTTTCTTTCTTTCTTCTTCTTCTCCATTTTTATCTGGTAGTCGTACACAACTACATTAAATTGGCTGTACTTATATCACTGCTAGAAATGAAGTTTCTGAACCAAAAGAAGGTTATCATGAACCCTTGTGCATCTCCCCTCCAAATGCACTGTAGCAGATACCATCCAAACCCTGCTCACAACTACCTAATCCGTGAAGTGCATGAGTACTTAATTATTCATGTAGATCTCTTCACTAGCCTCATCAATATTCAGCTTTTGGCAACATTCAGTATGCTGCTGCTGAAACCAAAGTATTGTGATATGAAAATTATGTTGACTTCACAAAACGCATGCTAATTGAAACTTGAAAAATTACCATAAAGTGCATACAATTAAATACATAGAACAGAAGGCAGAGACATTTAAAGTAGATGCCAAATGCATTAGAAAATTAGAAAAATGTGATCCTTGTTGCTTTTTTCCCACCATGGCAGAAGTGGTCTGCTGAGGAAAGGACTATAACAATGCTGTTTGACAATGCATGCCTCCTATTGGTAGCTGCTTTCTGTCTTCCACTGCATTAGGTGAACACCAACTGAAGGGAAACAGCTGCTGTTATTTTATACTTAAAATAGCTTCTTTTGATGACTTAACATGACTTAATATGCATTAAGAGCTTCTTTTGATGAATTAACATGACGTAATATGCACTAATATGATTAATTAATATCCATGGTAAATAAAAATGAAAGATATTAACAAGGATTGTGTGACAGGCCCTTTCATGTACTCTTAAAACTCAAAATGAGGAACGTTCTCCATAATGTGGTACACTTGAGGACAATATGAGGTACAGTTTTTTGGAATAGATATTGTAGCCTATATAAATCCATGTGAGTGGAAGGATCATCAAGCCTAGGATTTACTTTGATTGTGGAGAAGAGAGAGTGAATACCTCTGTTGTTCATAGGTAGGGTGTGGCAGAATACGTACACTTACATAGTTTAATAGTGAATGCAGCATCTCTATTTTGCAGTTTTGCAACTCTGTATGGGTATCATTTGAGCT
>NC_056737.1:639494113-639634113 GCF_019279795.1 Protopterus annectens
TTAAAATGTTATTTAAGCATTGGTACTTAATTGACTTTTTATCTGACGAAGTCTAACGTATGTGTTGAGACAAAAACGGCTGTGTACCATTTTGCTGGCATTAATATTTTTCAAGTTGTGCATGGTTTGTGAATTAAAGCCTTCAAATCTGCTGCTGCTGCTTCCCTTTCTGAACTGGTGTTTTTTCAGGATTTCTTGGTTTTTTACACCTTTCGTCACTTTTTCTGTCCTATTAACTAAGCAATCAATGAAAATAACATATGAACTACCTAGATATGCACATTAAAATTCAGAATTGTATTAGAAATTCGTTTTGACTATATCTTCATTCAGTCAAAACATAAAAGGAGGATAATACAGAATCTCCTAATATTAAGTCAATAATAATTACAAATACTATGTAGTACCACAACCTACTAGATATAATGTGCTTTCTTACTTGGATTTCTGCTGTCTAGATCAGTTCTTGAATTAAATGTGACTTTCATATGGAAAAGAATTTTAAAAACAGGATTCCAGTTTTACTCTTACAAATGCACATGCAAGACTATGTAGAGGATATTCTTAGAATTAATTCAACTTCTAAACTTGTATCAGTATGTGATTGTTAAGGATGTGCTGTTGTCTATAGCTCTCCATAGCTGTTAATAGTGGTTTGTCATTTTTATCTCTAGACCACTTATTTTGTAATCACAGCTTTTTGACAAGTATCACGATGTTACTTTTACTGACATTAAAGTTGAGGCTGTCTCTACTGTACAAAGAGAGCTTTAGCATTTTTGCTGAAATAATTGCATCGTTCAGTTTGTACTTAGCAGCAAGCTATTTGGTTATCCATAACTCATTTCCCATAATTGTATTACATGTAAGAGGGATTGTCCATAATGAAGAAGCCCTTGGAACATCGTTCGTACTGCTGGTAACCTTACCTCTCAACTCTCCAGAGGCTTGCAGAATGTCTCTGATTTTCCTCAAATTTATCCCTTGTGATTTTTGGATTTTTTGGTAAATTACTGAGGATTTGTGTCAGTCAGCAATGCCAGACATTATTGTCTGGTTCTTTCTATTATTCAGACAATGCCCATTCTTGCCCAAAATGTATCTCTTTGTAACTTTTTAAATGACTTTCAGTCACATCTAAAACTTATCCCTGGTGCTACACTTTTGTCTCGCCCTTATTGTTTTGCCTTTGTCCAGATATCTTGAGCAAAGAACCATTAATCCTTGACAAAGTTTGGTAGCCATGCTGAAAGGAAGTATTACTGCAATACACGGCTACCAAAGAAAACTGAATGTAGCTGTTTTTTTTTTTTCAGTACTAACTCAAACACTAACATTCAAGGACCAGAAGGCCAGGTTTGTCAAAATAAACAGTTCAATGACAGCCAACTGTTGACACAGCTAAAAACAAAACACAGGAGAAACAACACTGTACTATACAAGCGTTGGCACATAAAATACTGAACGCATGGCAAGTAAATGTTTAAACTATACTGCAGAAGAACACTAGGTGCCATTATATACTGACATTATTTAGTAAAGGTAAAAAATGAATTATTATATAATATTACTGTATAACAATCTATTCCTATAAATGACATATGAACTACCTAGAGATGCACATTAAAATGCAGAATAGTATTAGAAATTCGTTTTAACTATATTTTCCATCATTCAAAATATAAAAGGAGGATAATACAGAACCTTCTAATACTAAGTCAATAATAATTACAAATACCATGTAGTACCACAACCTACTAGATATAATGTGCTTTCATACTTGGATTTCTGCTGTCTAGATCGGTTCTTGAATTAAATGTGACTTTCATATGGAAAAGAATTTTAAAAACAGGATTCCAGTTTTACTCTTACAAATGCACGTGCAAGACTATGTAGAGGATATTCTTAGAATTAATTCAACTTCTAAACTTGTATCAGTATGTGATTGTTAAGGATGTGCTGTTGTCTATAGCTCTCCATAGCTATTAATAGTGGTTTGTCATTTTTATCTCTAGACCACTTATTTTGTAATCACATCTTTTTGACAAGTATCATGATGTTACTTTTACTGACATTAAAGTTGAGGCTGTCTCTACTGTACAAGGAGAGCTTTAGCATTTTTGCTGAAATAATTGCATCGTTCAGTTTGTACTTAGCAGCAAACTATTTGGTTATCCAGAACTCATTTCCCATAATTGTATTGCATGTAAGAGGGATTGTCCATAATGAAGAAGCCCTTGGAACACCGTTCGTACTGCTGGTAACCTTACCTCTCAACTCTCCAGAGGCTTGCAGAATGTCTCTGATTTTCCTCAAATTTATCCCTTGTGATTTTTGGATTTTTTGGTAAATTACTGAGAATTTGTGTCAGTCAGCAATGCCAGACATTATTGTCTGGTTCTTTCTGTTATTCAGATAATGCACATTCTTGCCAAAAACTTATTGCTTTGGTAACTTTTTAAATGACTTTCAGTCACATCTAAAAATTATCCCTGGTTCTGCACTTTTGTCTCACCCTTATTGTTTTGCCTATGTCTGGAACTCTTGAGCAAAGAATCATTAATCATTGACAAAGTTTGGTAGCCATGCTGAAAGGAAGTATTACTGCAATACACAGCTACCAAAGAAAACTGAATGTAGCTGTTTTTTTTCTCTCAATACTAACTCAAACACTAACATTCAAGGACCAGAAGGCCAGGTTTGTCAAAATAAACAGTTCCATGACAGCCAACTGCTGACACAGCTAAAAAAAAAAACACAGGAGAAACAACACTGTACAATACAAGCTTTGGCACATAAAATACTGAACACATGGCAAGTAAATGTTTAAGCTATTACTGCAGAAGAACACTAGGTGCCATTATATACTGACATTATTTAGTAAAGGTAAAAAGTTAATTGTTTGTGTCTTTCGGCTTTTCCCAGTTAGGGTTTGACACAGCGGTACTCCGGTCCGCTAATGATTGGCAGTTGATTTTTATGTGCCAAGTTACCAGCCCTGATGCACAACCTTCAATGAAGGTACGCCCATTCATGCATGTCTCCATGCAGAAGACGCTCTAGCTGAGAATCGAACTGGACAGCGTCTTACTGTGAGGTGGCAACGCTACCGCAGCACCACCACCATGAAATGTAAAAAGTTAATTATTAAATAATATTACTGGCGACCCCTAACCGGGAAAAGCTGAAAGACATAACAACTGTATAACAATCTATTCCTATAGATTTTTCCACAGATGGTTTTGTTTAATCACTCAGGTTTTTCAAACATGATCAAACCATGCCAACAGTTGATAAATCCCACAATACCCACACCTAGTCATGGATTATTGCCAAATTAATTTATCAATTACTGCATTGTATGGGTTAGTGTTGAATGCCTTAGCACAGTCAAGATGAATAGTATGTACCATCAGGCTTTCAAAAAATGCTGTTGTTACCTCTTCAAAGAATGCCACATGATTCAAAAGGCAAGAAACCTCTTTGAAATAATGCCCTACGGGTAGCAGAAGTTTGACTCATTTTGATTAAGTTCCATTCTGACTCTGTCCAAGATTTTACAGAGAATACAAGTCAGGCTGATAGTTGTGAAAGTGATTGAGTTTAATGCCCCCCCCTTTGTGTGGTACTACTACGACCTGTCACCTCTGGTCAGAGATATGTCTATAAGCTAACACTTCATTTAACATGTTTGATCGTTATTTAGTCAGGTTTTCAATGACTCAGTTTCAGCTTCAATTTTATTTACAGTTAGGTGCTGATTTTCTAAGCACTGTACAAAATCCAAGTGAAGTAAAACTCTCCACAATAAAATATAAGAAAGAAATATGTACTTCTGCCATATTAGTTCAAGAACATATGCTCCATGTATAACTTAACATTATTAGTGTTATAAAAGGAGCTAATATAGTCAAGTAACTAGGTTTAAGCGAAAGCTGTAAAATGAAATTAGGCTACCTAACACAGGTTGTTTATAAAACATAAAATGTCATATTAAATGCTAAAACCTAAATTTCCATAAATGAAAATGTGTAAAAAATAAAGAAAAATACAGCCCTCTGTGTTTTTAATACAGGTAAGCAAAGCTCCCATATTTTATGAATTGCACCTTCAGAGACAATGCCAAAGACAGCTTCAGACATCTCAGGAAGTAGTTCTACAGAGACTGATGATTCACAGTTGAAAGACTGCGACGGTGTAACTTATGAGATTAAAACATTTTAAACAAGGCTTCACAGTTAGTGCTGAAACATTTGATAACACAATTAAGTAGGCTTTGCAGCTTATTTAATCTTCACCTGTTTTTATGACCATGGCAATTTGTGAAAGGATGTAGTATCTCTTTTTTTTTCTGGTGTACAACTTACTAATTTGGGAATCCACCTGTGTTTTTCCTCTTGAATTTACCTGTATATTTGTGTCTTGCCAGTATGTGTTCATTCAGAAATTAATAATATCACAAAGCTCACTGACGGCATCCTAAATCCTAAGCTGCCTTATTTGTGCACTGAGGATATTAACACACTCTTGTTTTCATAACTATGTAATTTATTGTATCATAGTTTCCACTGGAAAAATCTAGCAAGGATGATCAACTTATGATTTCATTATTAAATTAATGATGATGGTATCATGATCTATGTTAGTTCCACTGAATGTAACCATTGATTGGGGGGGGGGGGCAGAGGGGGGGCAGAAGTATCTTATCTACAACATTGTCATCCCTCTTTAATTTCTCCAAATCCTTTGGGTTTCTAATACCATGACGGGAATGGCCCTCATTCCTAAGTAAAAGTACGATTAAAGTTCATGAAATTAGTATTGTTTCAATCTTTGATGTCAGCCAAAAGTGCACTTCGCAGCAACTGCAATGTGCCCAGTAATGACTCCTTCTGCAGTTCGTACGGGTATACATGGATTGGTAATATATCTAAATATGATTGCAAAATTTTTTTTATAAGACCTATTGCTCCTACTACTATTGGAACTGTCTGGGTATCTTTCTTCCACATTGCTCTCACTTCTGCCTGCATTACCTGATATTTTATGACTTTGTGTCTCTCTGTACGCAACACACTGTAGTCACTGGGTGTGGCGGTTTCAATGATCAATGCTACTTTTGCCTTCTTTTCGTGGACCACTATATCCGGTTTTCTAGCATCTATCTTTTGAACTGTTGGTAATAGGTGATCCCATGTGATATAAACTTCATCACTTTCTATGATGTTTTGTGGCTTATATTTCCAGTGTTTTTCAGCCACTTCAGTACCATAATGTTTGCAAAATCCCCAGTGCAACAGTCTTACCACATTATTATGCCTTTCAGTATACAGTCCTTTTGCCATTAGTATATCACAACCAGCAACAAGGTGTGCGACTGTTTCCAATTCATTCTTATAAAACTTAGATTTGTCTGTTTCTCCCACATGTTCAATGGACTTTGTAAACCAGCGTGCATGTAGCCCACTATCTTGGGCCGTCAATATTAACCTTTCATCTCTTGGTTTGAGTTTGCCTCTCCTTAACCATTCCTGCATTCGTTCCTGATCAACATGAGGTTTTTCTAGAAGTTTTCTGTACCTGCAACTATATTTATGCTTTTTCCACATTTCTTGCCTTCTCATCTGATCCTTCACCTTATATTCTTTCTTTTGTTTTTTGGCATATTCAGTTGCTTTCTGATTTTTATCTACTTCTGGTCTGATTTCCTTTCCTGCTTGATGCCAATAAGCTTCTGCTAGATTAAGCAGAGCAGCCATCTTAGATTTATTCTCCTCATGTTTCAAAACTTTCATTATGTTTGGGTCTTGTGAGGTCAGCAGATATGTGTGGAGTCCCACGATTGCAGATCTATATATGTAATCAATTTCAAAGAGGCCCATCCCTCCTTCAGAACAGGGAATATATAAACTTGGTCTCCACTGATTTTTATAAATCATTTGGTGAGCATGAAGCATCCTTTTTGTTTTCCTATTTAATCTCTCCAACATGTTTTGGGGCCAATCAATCACTCCAAAACTGTAAGTTAGGACAGGAAGAGCAAATTAGTTTATAGCTTGGATTTTATTCCTAGGTGTCAACGCTGTTTTCAGGATTAATTTAAGTCTTCCTAAAGTATTCCTTACTAAGTTTTATTTGCATTTGTTCAGTTTTATTGTTGATCCTTCATCAATTCTCAAACATTTATACATTCTCTCATCTCAAGTTAATTTACATCACATTCTTGTCCCAAACTGATGTTTTCCTGATGCTGCAGTTTTCCTGCTTTAAAGGTTGCTTTTGCACATTTATCAAGACCAAATGACATAGTTACACTGAATGTAACCATTGATTTGGGGGGGGGGCAGAAGTATAGTATCTACAACACTGTTATCCCTGCATAGAGTTGATGATGTTTGCTCAAAGCTGTTTTAAGTAACATCCATCATCAAATGCATCACTTAACATTCAGATACATTTATTTGATTTTGAGTAGTTTACAGAATCGATATTTTAGCAATAAATGGGTGTAGGTTTCACATGATTTAACCACAATAGGTAATGGTTTCAGGTTCTTGATTAATTAATCCAATTGGGAGTAAATCCTGTGTAACCCACATCCTGGAGTGGGTTATTGCTATTACACAATGCCATTATTTAAGAAAGAAACTAATTTCCTTTATTAAATAATGTCATTGTATAAATGAACTTTAGTGCTCTTCCAGCAAGTCCTGGTAGTGTGGGGAATGTAGGATGCGCATCTCCTGTAAGCACATTTTCTGTACACAAAAGTGTTTTTTTTTCAGGTGTTTAGGAGTTCCCCTTATTCAGGAGGTGACTTATATGTACAGTCTATGGGTGCTCACAGTATTTGTGAGACAATTTTCTGTTTTTTTTTTAACTTGTGGTATATTCATTGAGGTGTTCCAGGGAGCTGCAATATAGGTGGGATCCAATTTTTTTAACAGTTACAGTCTCTGCTTACAGGCAAGGAGAAACTACATTGTATGTCAGACTTTTCTTTTGGGAACCAGTGATTTATCACAGGCATCCTGATTGCTCTATCCAATCAGCATATAAATTATTGAAAAATAAAGAATATTCACTGCATAACTGAATAGATAAAATATCCCATGAAGACTGTATTTTCAGTGATTTTTACATCTTGGAATTTAATTAGAACATTTTTATACATTGTAGAGGATGCTTCACATAGCTTTAATTACTGCCTTATGAATTATGCTTCATTAGCTTTGTTTAAATCAAATAAAGCATACATGACAAAGATTAAGAAACACACATTTTTTGTAAGAGATGAAACATTTCTTGCTGCAACTTAAGCTCTATATCAACTCCATGATCACACAACAGTGGAGGAAAGTGAAAAAAAAAACTAGCAACATACAACAGTCTCATACAAACAGTGTGATAAAAAATAAAGTATGAAAAAGCCACTTGGTGAAACCTGCACTCAAACAAGTGTAGGGGCCTTTGGGGACATAGACAGTATATAGCAGATTCTCATAACATTATATTTAATATCATCTAAGTCCTAAGTTTTTTTTTTTTTTTTGCTTTCTGGCTTTTAGAGCTTCTTTTACATAGATTGCAACAGTGCTACCTATACTATCAGATCTACAGCAATGAAAACAAGTGAATCCTGAAATTCATGATATACCTTTTGTATCTTCAAGCCATGTTTCATTTACAGTGCAAACATCAATGTCCTTCAAGAGACAAAATCTTCTACATTGCCTTTATATTGTTCAAGTTTCTTGCACTTATTTTATTTACTTATTTCTGTTTAGTTGACCAGATTGCCCTCACACTGCAAAGTCTGTTTTCTGAGGGACCCAAGAGACCCATAAAGAAATTAAATAGCAAAAACTCGAGTTGCACAAAACAAGTATTGGGGATACAGAGATATGTTTATAAAGATTAACACAGAAATACATGTAGCAGAATCAACATGTAGCATTATTACCCTGCTGGGTAACATACTTTGTTCTCACGAGTAACTTGGCGATAAAAAAAAAAAAATGAACAATAGCAACATACTTTATAAAGGGCCAATAAAACAGAGATGTAGTGTATAAACTTGAAACCAAAACATAGATTGGCCTCCAAGCCTCACAGAGCCACAGACGAGTGGAAAACAGATAATAAAATAAAATTACATTATTGACCGAATGCAATAAATACTAGTTAACTGTTTTCTCCTCAGGGGACTTCATCAGAAATGGACATAAGCCTTCCCCCGACATCAATAAATAAGGGTAGGAAATGGTCACATGACTTCAAATCTTTTAAATATTTAATTAACAATCAAGAAGAAAAATAACTAGTACATCTACCTTAAAGCAAACCTGTGTGGTCCAAGTAACCAAGACTTGCATTACTTATTTAAGTAATCTTTTCCTTACATAGAGTGAAACTTTTTTAAAAGCATATGTAAACTAAGGTTTTGGGAGATGCAATGATAGCAACATAGGTTTGAAGGAACTAGATCGTATAGTTGGACCCATCTTGAGTGCAGGCAAAATTAAGAGTGGTTTCCGAAGGTGAGAAAAAAAGCTTGGGACTGAAAAGTTGCTTATAATCTGACATAAGAAGATAATTATACAAAAAGATGATATTATGTACTCATTTAAAAGTAAAATGCCCTAGCCATCAGTTAGCCCAATGAGCAGAATTAGTTTTATTTATTGTTACATTTGTTGACTGGGCTACTCTAGCTGGATACATGTCCACTTTCAGTAGAGATCTGGGGAGAAAAGCTCCACTATGAGTACAAGTAAACAGTACAGTACTAAAATGTAGACAAGAAAATAAAACAAGACTTTACATAACAGAGTAGATCTAAACATACTTTACATAACTAATTATACTTTTAATAACAGAGTAGAACTAAATATATTTTACAATCATTAAGCTATAGTACCAAGTATTTTGAGGTAGAGACATGGTTATACGTGGTACAGAGGAAAGGGAAAGTTAGTAGTAACAATAGTAGGCTGAACAAAGAAAAATCTCAAGGGTTAAATAAGAGGTATACATTAAGCATTTAAAAGAAATGTAGATATAGAAACCCACCACTGTCATAATCTAAAACTACTAGGATGGCTAGAACTCCAAAATCAAATAATATTTCAACAACTCCTTATCACACACAAAATCCTTTATCATCCTAGTAATACTCCAATACTAACTAGACTTGTCACCCCCTATAAAAATCTCACTATCCATCACTCAGCCAACAGATTACTTAACAAGACATACATCCAAAAAAAAGGCTGGGGATTCACTGCTCTCTAATACTATAGGGAAAACATGGAATCTACTTCCCACTAAACTGTCATCTCTCTCCTCTATATTACTATTCAAAAAGCAACTTAAAGAATATCTTCAAACTCACTGGCTATTCCCTTGCGCAAATCCTGACTAAACTAAACTAGTCTCACACACACACATATATGCATATATATATATATATATATATATATATATATATATATATATATATATATCTATATATATATATATATATATATGTATGCATAAACACACATATATTTATTTATACATATATATATATATATATATATATATATATATATATATATATATATATATATACACATACACACACGCACACATGTATGTATACATAGATACATGATCCTGATCATATCTAAACAATCCTACCTTGGTTGGTGATTTACTTGGGAGTTGACTGTTAAGAGAAGTTTTACTTGTTTTTCACTCTTTGTAGGTAGGAAGGGCTAGCTTGTTAACAATTGTTACTTTGATTTATATTTTGTTGTTTTACCTTTAATTTCACTGTTGGTTGTTAGAAAGAGATAGGTTTTAGACAGGCAAGCTCTAGTCACCCCAAGGGGCCTAGACAGCTATAAATTCACACAGACTGCAGAGAGGAGAATTCTGAGCATATCTAAACAATCCTACCTTGGTTTGTGATTTATTGATCTTTACTGTTAAAAAGACCTGCACTATGAGCGATAGTGAGAGTGCGACATAAATGAATTACACCTTTTGCCTGGTTTGCAGAACCGGTATGGTCAGAGCAACTTTACTGTACTTAGTTTAATATTTAGTTGTATATTGCTTGTGTGATATTTTGTCACAGAAGTTGATTTAAGTTCTTTGAATTCTGCGGTTACTGACTTTGATTCTTTTCTTTTACAATATTTTATTCATTTGAAGCTGAATATGAATTCCTTAAATGAGTACGCAATTAACGATTTGCTAATGCAGAAATATCTTGTACAGTGTAATAAATGCTATGCATATTTAAAGGTAACAGCTGATAACACTGGTGATATGTGTTCCTCCAGTCAAAGGCTGGATGATTTGCTTACCATTGTTAGAAGTAAATCTAGACTTCATGTTGATGATTGCACTTGTGCAATCGGCATGGCTTGGAGAACTGTTGTATCATATACTAATGACTGGACTGATGAAATAAACAATGTTAGGCAAAGAAAAAACAGAACACATTTAGGAAATGATGCATTTATTGTCTGTAAAGATCATTCGACCCCTATGAAACAAGACGATGCCCCTAACAACTTTGGAAGTCTGGATGCAAGTATTCAGCAATCTGAGGATTCAGTTTGTTTAGAAGGAAACAAAAAAGAAAGAAAGAAATAAGTTCTCAACAAATAACAAGGAAGAAAATGAAACTGATAAATGTATGTAAAGGAAAGAGAATACATATTATAAAGGACACAGCTTTGTTATGTAACACACAAGTTACTGGGAACGATAATAGTTTTCTATCTGATAACCTTCAGTCTATGGAAAAAGGCATCATTTTTCCAAAAGAAAAGGTAGGTCATATAAATATGGAGATATTCCTCAAGATTGGAGACATGTGCTTAATAAACCTGTCTTTAAGGGAAAGGGGAGTGGGACAAACCTAGAGTCATATAGACCCTCAAGTCTACTTTTATGTTGTGGAAAAATAATGGAGAAGGTAATATCAGATAAGTTATTGTCAAAATTGGATAGGCTGGGACTTGAAACTATATATCAACATGTATATATGGAAAATAAATCTATTACCACATGCTGTTCTATAACAATATAGTAACAGCCAGAAATGAAAAATTGTATTGTGATGTAATTTATATATATTTAACTTTAGGATTTGACAGGGTCATACACAAAACACTGATCAATAAATTAGAACAACTAGGTATTGATGTACTCGATAAGATGGATAGCTACATGCCTTACAAATAGGACATGGCAAGTATCATACAGCAACTGGACAGTGAAATTCTTGGTTACAGTCAAGGTGTCCCACAGGGCTCTGTCTTAGGCCCTTACTTGTTTAGATTGTATCTTTCAGACCTAACTTTTTCATCTGAGGTGTTCTACAGTCTATATGCAGGCGACCTGAAATTGGGTAAACTTATTACATGTGTTACAGATAAGGCATGTCTGCAAAATAACTTGGCTAAATTGACCATTTGGGCACAGGAGAATAAAATGCTGATAAATACATCAAAAACTAAGCATATGAGATTTGGGAGACATAAACTGAAAGGTGAATATTTAATACAGCACACAGTGATTGAAACTGTAGACTCATTTAAGGACCTAGGTATATGGATTCAGCTATAAGTTTTTCTAATCATATCAATCAATTGGTTAATGATAGTTATAGAACTATAGGTTGTCTAAAAAGAGTTAATAAAGTCTAGGAAATCAAAAATAATGAAGTCATTGTTTATTAATTACATTAGACCCAAACTCAAGTATGGAATAACAATATGGAAACCCTATAAGACAGCAAGCATGAGTAAACTGTAAAGAATACAGTAGAAATATACCAAGGGCATCCATGAATGTGAAAGTTTAAGTTATTATGGAAGACTAAAATATCTGAACTTGTACAGTGTTCCTTATACATATCTAAGGGAAGATCTTATTCAGGTATATAGGGTATTAGAGACAACTACCTCTAGGAATGATTGCAGTTGTCAAAAAAGTAATACAGAATCATCAGGCAACCTATGTAAAGGATTTCACAAAATCTCACCAAGGCGACACATATATAGACTGTATTTATATAGCATATATCATAGACAGAAGTACGTCAAAAATTAAAAGAGACAGCTAGATTCACAAGACCCAGGATAAAAAAGTGCCCAATCCTGGTAGGCGCACTGGTGCCATGACTGGAAAAAATGACAGTGTAGAATCCTCAAAATATGGAAACATTCTTACAATGGGGCCATGCCAGGCCCAGGGGGAGGATGGTCCCCTATTGTAGAAAGAAGTAGCAGTCCACAAAAGTCACAAAAACTGATAGGCCAAAGAAGATCCATAAAGACGATAGAGTGGAATATTTAGGATAAGAAAGAAATTATGTATTGTTACTATTATGCAAAAAACCCAGAATTTCCAGACACAAGATATACAAAACAATTAAGAGATAAATTAGAGGAAAGAAAAATACTTCCGCAAGAAAAACTGCCAGAAGCTTCAAATGAAAATTTGCATTCATTAATACAACAGATTTATGAAAAGCAGTAATATAGACCAAGAAACTTTGATCTGTTTAAAAAAAGAAGCATCTGAGGAAGTGCAAATATAAACAACAAAACCTAGAGATATTTAAACAATATAAAAAGGAAATATGGACATGGGAAAGAAAGAGAGATTTGATATGGTGCAATATTTATGCAAAGGAGAAAGCCAAATTAATCAATATAAAGAAGGCAGGCCCAAAGATATTCGAAGAGAAATACAAGCAAAGGCATCGTACATGGAAAATTTAACAATAAAAAAAAAAAAATATCACAAAGATGGAATGTAGAAAAGAAGATTAGTAAAAATAGAAGTTGAAGTTATGGAGTGCCTGCAAAGTGAAGGATTTGGTGTAGAAGGTCTAATACAGATTACATCACAGCATGATGGAGTGAGTCCCCAAAGTAAGGAGAAGCAGGAAGAACAGGAGACATCTGAAGAGGAAATATGGACATGGGAAAGAAAGAGATTTATTATGGTGTAATACTTATGCAAAGGAGAAAGTAAAACTAACCAATACAAAAAGAGCAGCACCAAAGACATTTGAAGAGAAATACAGGCAAAGGAATTCAGACATGGAAAACTTTACAATACAGAAAATAAGAAGACAAAGAGAAAAAGTAGAAAAGGAGATTAGTAATGGAGAAGTTAAAGAAATAGAAACTGAGGTTATGGAGAACCTGCAAAGTGAAGGATTCAGTTAGAAAACTAAATGCAGAAAGCAGCACAGCAAGATAGAGCAATGGAGAGCCAAATTATGGGGAAACCAGAGGAACAGGCAGTAATTCGTCAAGTGCCATATCAAGATATTTTGGAGCCTTCCACAGGAAATTACTATAAACATTTACTTGAAGCTAGACAGCAAGGGAAGGAGCAGGAAACTGTGGAAACTCCGATGCAGTCAATGCTGAGGAGTGATAGGCCAGTGAGTTCCCATAGGACATAGCAACAGATAGCACAGGATGAAACTGAAGAGAAGGTGCCACAGGAAGATGCTACAGAACTTTCTATAGAATGCCCGCGGGAAATGGAAAACAAGGGATGTGCCCTCAGTTTGGAAGAAAATGAGCTAAGAGAAGAGTTGCTTGATTTAATAGACATTGACAGATATATCAAGATCAATGAGAGAAATAGACTGTAGAAGGTCAATAAAACCCAAAATGTCATAAGTCTGATAAACTAAATGAATGCAGTAATTAGAACTGTCCATAGAGATCCATGTGCTATAACAGAAGTAAACAGGATATATTACTGTGCAGCTAAATTAATAACTGATAAAGTTCTACCACAAGAACACAGGGTAGTGAGGGAAAGAAAGGGGAGAAATCGAATACCATCATGGAAGTATCAAATAGAGAAAACTATAAAGCAATTAAGACAAGAAGTGTCACACTTAGAAGACTATAGAAGAGGGAATAGATCAACAAAAATACTAAGAAATATGTGATTAAAGCAATGCACAGTATTGGAACAGACCAGAATCTATCATGCACTATTGCAAATAAACTATGCAGAAAAATGTAGAAGATACACAGATACATATAAAGGAAAAGTACAAAATAAGCAATTTATTGATGACCCAAAAAAGTTTTACTGAGAAATGGGAAATAAGGTAAAAGGAATTGAAAGACCGCCAAAAAAAGAGGACATAGATACATTTTGGAGAAGTATCTATGAAGATCCCGTGGAACATAACAAAGATGCTAACTGGATAAAAGAAGTAAAACAAAGAATAAGAAGTTTAAAGGTGCAGGATATGAAATGGGATGAAGTAACAGCTAGAGAGATTGAGACAAAGTTTAGAAAAGCCTCTAAATGGGAAACCCCAGGCCCAGATGCAGTACCTAACTTTTGGTTAAAAGTATTAACATCTTTGCATGAGGATTTAGCCATGAGTAAGAACTATTTATATGTACACCCTGAACAGACACCAACCTGGCTAGCAACAGGCAAAACAATGCTCCTTCTTAAGAGTGAACTTGCAAGCTACTCTAAAAATTATAGACCAATAACTTGCCTTCCGATGATGTATAAACCATACATGGGAAATGATGCAGACCGAGGTTATAGTCATTTAGAAGAAAACTCAATTATGGCAGTAGAACAAAAGGGCAATAAAAGAAAGTCATATGGAACAAAAGATCATTTGTTGTTAAATAATGTCATACTGGAGAACTGTCAAAAAGGGGAAGAATTTAAGTATGGCATGGAATGACTATAAAAAAGCATTTGATAGTATCCCACATTCATGGATAAAAGCATGCTTAAAAAATGTATACGATACACCCTACATTGATTGACTACATTACAGTGACCATGAAACAGTGGCAGACCACTTTGCAATTAAGCCATGATAAAGGATAGATTATTATCCCAGGGACAAAAATTTAAAGGGGGATATTCCAGAGTGACTCTCTGTCACCATTGCTATTTTGCCTTGCCATTAATTCATTCACAACTTAGGCCTTGGCTACAATTTGGCTCCTAAAAAACAACAAACTTTAAAGACTTCTCATCTTGTCTTTGTCGATGATTTAAAACTGTATAGCTCATCAGATGAGGACCTGAAAGCACAGCTGTAGATTGTCAAACCTTTTTCAGATGATATAAAAATTTCATTTGGTCTTGATAAGTGTGCAAAAGGAACTTTTAAAGTAGGAAAACTGCAGCACCAGGAAAACATCAATTTGGGACAAGAATATGATATAAATGAACTTGAGCAAGAGGGAGTCTATAAATATTTAGGAATTGATGAAAGATCAACAATAAAACATGAATGCGAATAAAACTCAGTAAGGAATACTGTAGAAGACTTAAATTAATTCTGAAAACAGTGTTGGCATCTAGGAACAAAATCCAAGCTATAAACCAATTTGCTCTTCCTGTCCTAACTTACAGTTTTGGAGTGATTGACTGGCCCCAAAATGTGTTGGATAGATTAGACAGGAAAACAAGAAGGATTCTTCATGCATACCAAATGATTTATAAAAATCGGTGTATACCAAGATTATATATTCCCTATTCCAAAGGAGGGATGGGCCTCCATGAAATTGATTACATGTATAGATCTGCAATCGTGGGACTCCATGCATATCTGCTGACCTCAAGATCCAAATGCAGTGAAAATTTTGAAATATGAGGAGCATAAATCTAAGATGACGTCTCTGCATAATTTAGCAGAAGCATATCGGTGTCAAGCAGGAATGGAAATCAAACCAAAAGCAGACAAAAATCAGACAGCAACTGAATATGCCAAGAAATAAAAGAAAGAATATAAAGTGAAGGACCAGATGAGAAGGCAAAAATGTGGAAAAATCTTAAATATAGTTGCAAGTATAGAAAAATTCTGGAAGAACCTGACGTTGCTCAGGAACAAACACAGAAATGGTTAAGGAGAGGTGAATTCAAACCAAGAGATGAAAGGTTAATATTGGCAACCCAAGATAGTGGGCTATGTACACGCTGGTTTATAAAGTCCATTGAATATGTGGGAGAAACAGACAAATGTAGGTTTTGTAAAACCGAATTGGAAACAGTCGCACACCTTGTTGCTGGTTGTGACATACTAATGGCACAAGGACTGTATACTGAAAGGCCTAATAATGCGGCAAGACTGTTGCACTGGGGATTGTGCAAACATTATGGTATTGAAGTGGCTGAAAAACACTGGAAACATGAGCCACAAAGTATCATAAAAAATGATGAAGTTTATATCACGTGAAATCACCCATTACCAACAGTTCAAAACATAGGTGCTCGAAAACTGGATAATGTGGTCCATGAAAAGAAGACAAAATTAGCATTGATCATTGAAATTACCATACCCAGTGACTACAGTGTGTAGCATACAGAGAGACACACAAAGTCATAAAATATCAGGATTTGCAGGCAGAAATGAGAGCAATGTGGAAGAAAGGTACCCAGACAGTTCTAATAGTAGTAGGAGCAACGGGTCTTATAAAAAAGAATCTACAATCATATTTAGATACGTTACTAAACCATGTAACCCAGTATGAATTTCAGGAGGAGTCATTACTAGGCACATTACGAGTGCTGCAAAGAGCACTTTTGGCTGACATCAAAGATTGAAACAATACTAATTTCATAAACTTTAATCATACCTTAACTTAAGAATGGGGTTCCTTCCCGTCATAGGATTAGAAAGCCAAAAGATTTGGAGAAATTAAAAAAGATTCTATAAGTATGAAAAGTGCACCAATTGGTTCTCTGACAGAATAGCTGATGCACAGAGCAGACTACCAAATTACAGTAAAGCAAGTACTATTTTATATATTTTTAAAAACAGTCTGGATACTTATTATGGGAACAAGTGTCTTGGTATATTGGCAAGCTAGAAGGGCATTGATGTGCGTACTTGAGATATTTGTATGTATGTATGCAAATATACATTATATATATATATATATATATATATATATATATATTTGTGTGTATACATGCACACACACACACACATTTTATATATATATATATATATATATATATATATATATATATAATATATAAACACACACACACACACACACACACACACACACACAAATGGAAGTATAGACATACATAGGACCACAGCTTTTATTTAAGTGCCTGCCTATCTTTTTAGTAATTATCTGTCATTGGTTTTAGACTTTGGTAGTTTTTTTTTTTTTGTTGACATGCATTTATGTGTGAAGTTTTATATGTACGTACATATGTGTGTGTGTGTGTGTGTGTGTGTGTGTGTGTGTGTGTGTGTGTGTGTGTGTGTGTGTGTGTGTGTATTAACATATTAAAATTTCAGCCTAACTAAATAAATGCACCTCTTGCAGAAACACTGCATCAGGAGATGCCTTGTTGATTTATTTATTTGTTTATTTATTATGGATGAAATTTTTTTTCTACTTTACTGAAACAAGATTTATGGGTACTACTCCTATTGCTGGACCTTTGAGAAGAGGTATGGCTATAGGAATACATGGGACTGATGTTGCAGGCATTATGACTGCCTTACTCAGGTTTCCATTTCTAACCCTTACTCCCTTGATAGACTCCCTATTTAGAATGAACCAGTGCTTGCAAGAAGAAAAAGGGAGGAAAGCGGAGGTTGAGGATCTTTTTGCTGTCAGAATGTTTCTTGCTGATTAATGCTACAGTGAGTCCAAGGTAGGGCAAGCTACCTGATGGTGTAAACATGTATAAAATGGGAAAAAATGGGTTGATGGCAATGCTGAATGCTACAGTGAATACCATAACTTTTGTAACAAATATTGAAGAGTTCTGGTTGCAGGAACACACAAGACAAATTCTCCAGATCCATCTTCTATGCCTCTAATGACAGTTGCCCTGAAGAAGACAGTCTTGGAGGTTGCATACAGTTTATAATGTTCTGCAAATATACTTTGGAATTACCACAAATAGCAGTCATGCCAATATTGTCTAAGAACACATTACAGAAAAGGCAATGGATGTAGTGAGCTCTGGAGGATGTTCTTTAAGAAATCCCTGCAGTGATTTGCCACTTTTATTCTTAACATAAGACAATACAGTTTGAAGGTTGCTGAGTCCCACAGGCATAGAGGGAAAACCCCAGCTGTGACCAAGGTGTCCATGGTTCCATTAGCAACTCAGGTGTCTGTTAAAGCTGGCATGGCAAGGATGGGAGTGCTTATTCTGGGGTGGAGGTGAAACAGGCCTCTCCAGTCCTAAAGTCCTTCAGGAAAGGAGCAACAGCATGAGGAATTGTCTTGAGGTAAGCATTCAGTTGGTCACCAAGGCATGTATGTGTTAGCTTTCAGTGTTGGTCATCAAAGTGTGAAATCACATACAAAAGGCATAATGGCCCCAGAAGTGATATGGTTAAGGCCTACAAATTTCACCTCCATTGCTGGAATTGCTGAAATGCTGGAGAGGGGACAAACCACCTCCATGGTTGCTAGGAATGGACGATGACCCTTACAGAGGTCTCTAACCCTGTGCTGTGGATACCTAGTACAGGAGAATGAATGGGATCAGTCTGACATGGTGGCAAAAAGCCTTTTAAAGTACCACTGATGAGTGCCTTATTTTTGCAATCACAGTCTTTAGGAAATAAAATAAGCTTTTCTTAGGCTTTTAGTTTATTCTGCATAGTACCTAAGCTGTCTATGTCTGCACAGTGCAAGAAATGCTTTCCCTGATTACAGTACAATGGAAGAAGACAAGTAGGGAGCTATACTAAATATAATTTGTCTCTGAATCCATCTTAGTTATGAAATAATGGCTACTACATAAGAAAACCCTGTCTTTTTAGAGTACCAGAAAGGGGAAGAAGATGTCAATGCAAAGCGGTCACAGAATTGTCTGGAAGAATTTACTGCTACAAAGAGTAAGTTTTCCATTTCAAGAATTTTATATATGCTAAAGCCACCAACTCAAAGAGAGAAAAGGTTAGTTTATCTTCAATGAATAAATATTCCAAGGTGAAAGAGGATCCCTGACAGACTGCAAAGATCAAAAGGACCTTAGAGATTCTATGGGTGTCTAGTGATTAAGAATCTTGACATATATTGAACTCTAAAGTGGCCTATAACAAAAAACTCTAAAAGGTACTGAAGGACAAGAAACTTAGGAGAGGAAAAAAGGTCTATGTTCCTTTAAGATGACAAATGGAAATGTGCTTCTCTTTATCCTAGTCGAATGAATAGAAACTTTTCAAGAGGGTGTTATTGCAGAGAGTCTCCTTGATAAAATTTACCCAGATCTGGCAGCTAACAGAAGTAGAGCATTCAGGCTATCAGTTTCAGGAAATGAAGGCCTGAGAGAGCTTTCCTAAAGGGTGAGTCAGTGAGGCCTGAGTAAGAAAGTAGACAACAGGGTATACTAGATACATTCCTGAATGACTGGAAACTAGACCTTGTCTGGGCCAATATGGGACAATCAGAAGCACTGTTTCCTAGAGCTTGTTGGCTTTATGAAATAATAGTGCCATCAGAAGAAGAAATCACAAAAAAAGTCCCTTTGGGCTAATGGTGAGTAAGCACATCCTTGCTCTTGCTGTTAGGTAGAGGAATCAGGAAAAATATTTTGCAAAACATAAGACAGTTCTGTATCATGGGGAAGAAAAAGAGGGAGGTTGCAACCTGAACAACAGCAAAATCCAAAAACAATTAAAAAAAAAATCTCCAAAGAAAGTTCCAGTATAACATGAGATCATTCAATATTCAAGCTTTTCATTCCAAAGATTTCTTCAGATCATAAAAATTGCCATAAAAATCATAGTTTAAATACTATTGCATGTATAATACATAATTAAAGAATAAAATTAAACAAACTGGGTCATATTTGAAAAAAATGCTTACTTAAGTCTTCTAGTTTTTGACTTAGGACTTAAAGAAGAACTCTAATTTAAACTACAAGACTCATATGTATCCAATAAAACCTGCTATTTTTACTCACAAAGAAATAATAATATGTTTTTGCATTCTCAAAGATAGAATTATATTATTTTTTTCTAGTCACAAGTCAGTGTTAGAAGGCTTTGTAGGTCTTTTAGATTGAATAGTGTGTTCCAGTGTTGCAAAGAGAGAGAGAGAGAGAGAGAAACTGACCTTCAACTAGGGAATAAAAGTCTTCGAAGGTGAATAGTAGATACTGACTGAGCAGACAACTGAAAGTCTGCCAAGGAGGAGTTGTTGTGGAGTTGAGAACAGTAGATTAAAAAGCAAACCATGGCTAAAAGTGTGTAAGGAGTTGCTACTCCATGTATGTGGGGGCATGGTGAACAGCTAATGTTAGTAATACAGGCACTCAAGAGACAACACCAGATGGATATTAGAAGGATCAATGTCAAAATATCCAATATCAGATAAAATGAGTGGTGCCGAAACCAGTGGAGCTTCTACTAGTGATACCAACATTAGCAGAATCAGTGTTTGTCTAGAAGACACTGAAGGCAGAATGAGGGCTATGACTAGCACCAGTCTACTTGGGTTTAATGCCCCTGGTGAGTTGATATTTCCAATCTTTTAATAACAGCTGTCAGCTTGTCGTAATCAGTCTTGTGAAAGAATGGCTATACACCAAAGACATGGAAGAAAGTGTGAAGGTAGGTGCAAGTGATGTGCAACAGAAGGAGCAGGAGAAAGAGAAATACTGGCTTTCCTAAGAAGGACAAACCTCCAGAGCCTGAGACTGTGACTCTAAAATGAGTAATGTTGACAGTTTAGGGCTGGAATCTGCTTTCTTCCCATTAGGTTTTATAACTTCTCTAATCTTTCTGCAGAAGTCTTAGAAGGCATATGTTATTTTATGTGTTTCTTTCTTTCTTTCCTCTTGTGATCTCTGGATGTATTTGGGAAACAGTTTTGAAGTTGAAGGCGATGTCTCAAGACAATGAAGTTTCTCAGACATGAGAATGCATTCAAATCACTTTCTACTTAGTAATTTTGAACAGTGGTTGAATTCACTACAGCCGAACACTTTTGAAAGTGGGGCTTGCACAATGTATTTGTGTGCAAGAGTAACCAGTTTTCCAGAAGATTGTTTAGTGTTTGGTATTCAAAACCTTTATGTTTATGAAAGACCAAAGGCCTGCAGGAGACATAGAAACTGAGTGTAAAACTAAATTGTGGAAGATTGGTGTGTCAAACATTCCTAACACCTGCCATGTTAGTCCTGTTTGTTCCTGCAGTCAGAGCTCTTTGATAATAAGATAAAAAGCTCTAATGAGATAGTAGGTGCATCCCTTATTCTGTTTACCAAACTTTGTAACCTTCATGCAAACCATTTCTTCTCTGGCAATCTTCTGAAAATATTCCTGGGGAAAAAAATCTGTATATCTGTCTTACACCTTTTTTTCTGCTTCTTGGAATATCCTCTTACATACATGTTACTCAGATATCCCTACAGTGCTTTTTTCACTCTATGGGGATTTGGACCAGTAGAATATGATCAAACAGTTACAGAAAGGAGAGCAAACCACTATGAATGGGCTATGTGCAGTACCACATAATAATGAATGCACTCTTTGTTGAGAAAGTTGAGACAGATGAAGTTAACTAGGACTACTGTATATGATGGACTCCATTAAAGTATCCAAATGACAGCACTTCTTTTGCTCTATTCCAATATAATCTGGACAAAATAGATGGGTAGCCACAAATTCATCCCTGAAGTAACAGCTTTGTCCCTTATGGAAAGGGATAGCATGTAAATGTTCTGTTGCTCTGGACTATTTTGTATTTAAATTACAAGGGCAAAAACTTTATGGGAATGCATCACTAGCCCTCTAAAGACCTCTTAGGGCCAATAGCCTAATAAGAACCTATGAACCTATGGGAGGAAATCATAAAGGAGAGAGACACCAAGAAGGCTATGCATCAGGTAGACTAGACAAGCACCTGTTGCCTTTCCACAGCTTGTTTTCTACTCAGCAGGTGAAGAGAAAACCGAAATTCCAGTACTGCTGTTTATTGTGCATTATAGTGTATTTGTTTATCATGTAGATGGAAGATAAATGGCAGGTAGTTCGAGTGACGCCTATTGATCTTATGTATTCATTCCCATTGGTCATTGCTGAACATACAAAGCACAGTGGATTTTCACAGCTACTTTAAAGACTATATATATTAATAAGCCCTGGTCTTCACAGCTACTTTAAAGACTATAGTGTATTAATAAATTTTCATATCATAAAATACTACAAAAATCAGTTGTGAAAAAGATTTTAAACTAATTTAAACAAAAAAAGAGATATATAACATCTGAAACAGACTCTCGGCTGGTGCTAGTTGCTTTCTTTTGAGAAATCAATGTATATCAAAACATCCACCTATATTTTTATCCTCTTGCTTTTCATTTACTGATACAGAGTTCTTTAGTTTGAAAGGGTAAGTTTGTGAGTCCGCCCCATAAGCCCCATAATAAATACCCAATTTCAGTAAGTGGCAAAAATTTCTACAGAATATCTCTTCCTCCTCCAAATGGAAATTCAAAATGAGCTGTGCACTCAGGACTCTTACAACCCACTGTCATTTTGACCATTACATATCTGCAACTCAATAGGCCAAGCTACAACCATGCATTCCTTCGACTACTGCTCAGCCCTTAATAATCTTTACTTGTGCAGGCCTTCACTACAGAAGTGCATCTGTCTTTTCTAACATAAAACAGCATTTTGTTGAAAAAAATAATGCCTCAAATTAATGACCGGACATAAGCAGATACAACAAGAATGCTGTAATTGATAATAATTCTTATTGTTTAACAGACAGAAATCCTTAAAAGTACATCAGAAATGTGTTTCAATGGGAAAGTGTGGCAGTCAGCCAAACTATTCCTAAGTGCATTTTTTCCACATAAGCAAGCAAATGCTTTACAGTGTGAAAAGAAACAGGCTGAATATTTTAGTGTCTGGCAGCATGCTGATCTAACACTGCTGTTTAGAAATTCAGTTAAATCAAACTTGCATAAAAAGACAATTGAAGCGCTATTATCTCAAAAACATATTTAATAATCTGCAAAGCTACATGTCAGGCAAGAAGAAATTACATCAACATTCTAAAAAAATGTGCTTTACTAAATAATTAAGTCTAGCTTATAGAATACAACGTATATGAAACACGTGAGTAGGAAAGGTATGTCAGTTTAGAGCATATTTCATGGGGGTACATGCAAGTGTTATGGAACAGTCAGCATTCCAGTTCAAATGTATCAGCAAAGCAACTGATAAAAAAGTTAGTATAATAATATGTAAGAATAAAATAAACTTCTGATACAGGAAGATGAAATACATTGTCTGACAGCTGCGGCTTGCACACAAGTAACAGATCATTTCTGGAGTATCTTGTGACATAGTAAACAAAGGGCCAAATATTGCCAACTTTTACTGCAAACACCCAAGATTAAAGTTTGACTGTACAGGATCACTGAGGGCTAGAGCTGAGGTCACAAATGCCTACATCATAACAGCTCATTTGCTTTTGCTTCAGTTGTAAGAAAAAGACTACTGGGTACAAATAAGTCATGAATTCTTAAAATGTTGAATAAATCCTCAGTCTGGTTCCAGATCTTCATGCAAGAAGAGAAGACAAGGTAATGGAATGGTTATGGTTATGTGTGTAGGTAGGTATGTGTGTCTCTCTCATAATACTGCTTCATTACAAATTGTGCTAGCTGCAAAGAGATCTCTAATGTCTACATAGCCTACAGTGAACATAACTCATGACTCAGCTTTAGAACTGTGGTTTAATTGAGCACTGACTGGTAGAGATGTAGTTTGTACAGTATTTTCCCTCAAGTGATGCAGTGAGACCACAAGGGTGTAGCCCAAGTGGTCTAGAAACACAACTGGCTATACACTACAATTTGACACACTCCACCATTGATTATTAGTGCTAAACCCTGGCACATAATTTTTTGTTTGTAAGTTTCCTTTTCTATATTTCATAGATGCTCTGGATCACACCTTTTGAAAAAAAAATAAGTGCTGTTATGAATTGTATTTTGTTGCCAGCAGGTATCCAATAAGATCTGAATGATGTAGATGAATTTGTAAAACAGGCACCCTTATCTGTACTTGCAAGCATCCGGCATTTTCATTAGCATGGAATGCAGTTGCAAAATCAAGTATGTTTAACAGAAAATTATTGTGCTTTATTTTAACTGTAGTCTAGCCCTACACTACACATTTAAAGAAAAAAATGCCTTTGAATAGTTGTAGCAGACTTCTGACTTATGACCAGCTTTAATATTGTATGTTCTTTGCAAGAGTGACAATAATGATACCTTTACGGTACTATACATACTAAGCAGTACACTATACATACTAAGCAGTACACTATACATACTAAGCAGTACATCCGATATAACAGTAATAGGATTGTTTTTAAAATAGTGATGTTAGAGATTTATGGGGTTTCAGATTTATTCAATCATACATTTTACAGAAAATAATAAGAGAGTTGAGTTGTGTGACTGTATGTGCCAAAAATGTGAGGAAAGCAAATTCACACATTTGGTGAGCTTCTTTCTCCTTGAATGGCACCAGCATTTAGACTCTTGGCCTTCAGATTGTTGTTAATATCTTGGTACCATAAGCAGGTGATTTGGTGCACATTAGTACATAAAAGTGACATGGGGAATTAAGATACCATGATGTATACACCTTCATGTATACATTGCAGTAACCTTTATAAGCAGGTGACTTGGTGCACATTAGTACATAAAAGTGACATGGGGAATTAAGATACCATGATGTATACACCTTCATGTATACATTGCAGTAACCTTTATAAGCAGGTGACTTGGTGCACATTAGTACATAAAAGTGACATGGGGGAATTAAGATACCATGATGTATACACCTTCATGTATACATTGCAGTAACCTTTATAAGCAGGTGACTTGGTGCACATTAGTACATAAAAGTGACATGGGGGAATTAATGAAGACACCATGATGTACACACCTTCATGTATACATTGCAGTAACTTTTATAAGCAGGTGACTTGGTGCGCATTAGTACATAAAAGTGACATGGGGGAATTAATGAAGACACCATGATGTACACACCTTCATGTATACATTGCAGTAACCTTTATAAGCAGGTGACTTGGTGCACGTTAGTACATAAAAGTGACATGGGGGAATTAATGAGGATACCATGATGTATACACCTTCATGTATACATCACAGTAACCTTTTGGTATTCAGCAATGGCCCTAGCATGGTCCTGCACTGTGATCTAGCATGAAGATGTGTAATTCCTCATAGGGTTGGCTCTGCAGCTGTACTGAATGCTAAGGAAGCAGTAGCGGGACTAGGCATATGCTAGTTAGCCACATGCTCTCTCCCCTAATAGCACTTTTAGGAAGGCATCTATACTCCCAGTAATCAAAAAATTATATAGCCATGTAGAGTAACACAACTGGCTACATCCTGTTAGTTGGCCATGTTCAACTGCCTAATATGACTGCGTACAGGGATTGGAGAGAGGGGGAGCTACTAGACACCAGAGATTACTCTAGAGTTAAGTGCTATAATTACACCAACATTGGTATAGGGATCAGTGGGAGATGGAAACATTAGACACCAGGGATTATTCTACAGTTGAGTGTTATAACATCAGTGACATCATTATGGGGGTTGGGGATGGATAAACATTGCGCACCAGAGATTATTCTACAGTTAAGTACCATAATGGCACTGTCATCGGTATGGGGTTCTGGGATGTGGGAAACACTAGGTACCAGATTACAGTTAGATGCCATAATGGCACTGACATTGGTATGGGGATCTGGGATGGGCGGGAAACACTAGGCACCAGATTACTCTACAGTTAAGTGCCATAATGGCACTGACATTGGTATTGGTATCCGGGATGGGGGGAACACTAGGTACCAGATTACTCTACAGTTAACTGCCATAATGGCACTGACATCAGTACTGGATTCTGGGATGGGGGGGAACAACACCAGATTACTCTACTAAGTACCATAATGGCACTGACATCAGTACCAGGATAAAGGAAGGATTATAGACACTTTGAATTCTACAATTGCACCATAATGGTACTTTTATATATGTGGTGGGTGGGGGGGGCACTAGATACCAGGGATTCTACAACTAAGCCATAATGGCACTTATAGCAGAATGGGGATGGGGGGGACAGTAGACACCAATAAATAAACTATTGCAGGGATTGGGGGGAGGGGGAACCACAAGAGGGCGAAGAAGTCAAGGCCAGATAATAAGTGGACTGGGTTTGGGTGTGTGTGAGTGTGTGTGTGTGTGTTTGTGTGTGTGTGTGTGTGTGTGTGTGTGTGTGTGTGTGTGTGTGTGTGTGTGTGTGTGTGTGTGTGTGTGTGTATGTGTGTATATGTGTGTGTGTGTGTGTCTTTGAATGTGTATTTGTGTGTGTTGGAGAGTAACTGTGGGGATGCCAATACTACCACAACATGCAGATCAGCAATGATCTGCACTTTGCAGTAGCAACTGTTACTCAGAGACATACAAATTAACCAATAATGAGAGCTTTTCTCATTGTGGCTAAAGTCTCTGAATTGCAAAATACCATGTCATCGAAGTAGGGCCTTGGCTTGCACTGGTCCCTTTAATGAATTCCCTTGCAAGTGTTCTGGCTACAATCTGTAAAAAAGCTACAATAAAAAATTTTAGTCATATTTTTTTGCTTTACTCTATTTATTTATTTATTTTTTGGTTTGGGGAGGGGAAGTTCATTATGACTGCTATTCTTCAAGAAGCAGGCTTAGACCTAACCACAAGATTTTTGAGATTTACTTATTTGCAATTGTATCTTTGTACTATATAATAATGATATTGCTGTTGCTCTGAGTATTGTTGATGTCTGCCAAGTTAAAATGAATCTAAAAGTAAAAGGAGCTCCCTTTTTAATGTGGGGTAAAGCAGTCTCCGGTTCAATTCTTGGATGGGGTGCCTTCTGTGCGGAGTCTGTATACCCTCCCTGCGGTTGCATGAGTTTCCTCTGGGTGCTCCAGTTTCCTCCCACATCCCAAAAACGTGCCGCTGGTGCACTGGACACTAAATTGGGCCTAGATGCGAGTGTGTGCATGTGTGCACCTTCTGTGGAAGGCTGGGTGCTGGGCTGGCAACTCGAGACCGTAAAACTCCACTGCCAATCGTTCTGCAATTCGTTGTTCTTCTGTGGTTACCCTTAACAGGAAAAACCAAAAGAAGAGGAAGAAGAAGAAGAATGTGGTGTGAAACAGCACTCATGATACACATGAGAGATCTGTTGCCTTCAACTCACCACTAAGAGAACTTGCTTTACTTTTTCAATTCATGTGATGTAAAGCAGTGCTTGGCATCACATGCATGTGAGGGGACTTCCTCCCACCTCAGTCTCTTGCTCCTCTTGGAAATAAAAATATTCATAAATAATAAAGAACCACTGGGATGGGGGTTGGAGCAGCTGCCCTCATCATGTACCTGTCGTGTCAGCTGTTGCTTTCTACAACATGAATTACAGCAACAAAATGAATATTTAGATTAATTTAACATGTGTTAAAACAGAGGGGACTAATTAAGTTGTACTTTTATATCAGTAAATCAAATGTACATATTTATTTGTACAGATATCATTAGTAGGCAAATGTATTACACTACAATAGCATATCATCACTGGGCCTAAAACAACTTCTGGGAGTATGCTTCAGAGAAGCATGGTGGGTGGGTTTTGATACTATGCAGGAACTAATTACACGGATACAGGATACAGGAACTAATTACATTTTCCTTCTCTTTCCTCCTTAAATAGCCAACTTTACAATGTTCCCAAAGCCCCTTACCTCCTCCATACTACTACTACTTCTCTTCAACATAGTTTTTATTTACTACCTCACTCAACCCACATATCTCAACCACACTCAAGCCTTCCACATAACGTTTCATCTTAACTCTCCTCCTTTAAAACCTCACAGCACAATATCTCCCCATCTTTATCCTCTAGAAAACCAACTATTCTTTTCTTACAAACCCATAACCCTTCACAAACGCTCAATCACCATATTAGTTAACAAATACTCCATCAATGCATCTCATCACAACCCAGACTCCAAACAATCCAAATACCTTACCAACATAATCCTATATGTAATAAACTACTCTACTCTCGGGAGACATACACCCCAACCCCAGCCCCACAAACTATTCCACTATAAATAAGTCAATACTACTAACCTCGCTAAACTCCCAAAGCATAGTAAACAAAGTCCCAAGCCTCCACACCTGGCTCATACACAATAAACCCAATATTCTATCTATCTCTGAAACATGGCTAAAGCCCCATATAAAAGACCAGGAAATAACACCTCCTAACTACTCAATTATCAGAAAAGACAGATCCCATAAAAAAGGTGTGTGGGGGGGTAGCTCTATTATATTCATCCTCTCTGTCAGTCACCCCTTATAACAAGACTATTCCCAACTTCAATAATGCTGAATTACTCTTAACAAACTTTCAAATTAATAAAAGTAAGCACATATGTATAGTCTCCCTCTACATCCCCCCCCAGTGACAATATTACTACACTCGAGAATATCCTCTTCTGGCTCTCTACAAACATTAGCAACAAAATAATGATACTGGGAGATACAAATATCAACTGGTCTTCCATTCAGTCTTCAACAAACCCACTTAATATTGACCTTTATAACTTCTCACAGCTAATTAACTCTATAACCCACCCCTCAAAAACTCTCTCTACCGGTAGCATTCTAGACTGGATTTTAGTCTCTCACCCTCACTATTTTACTGATAGTGGTACACTTCCAGATTCCCTAAGTGATCACCTGCCCACCTTTGCATACCGTCTCCCCACACCTGTGCAGAAAATACATAATTACATCACTACCCGTAACCAAAAACACTTCAAACCAACAGCTTTCACTGAATCTCTAAAAGCAATCAACTGGAATGTTCTAAAAACTTTACCACTAGACGAAGCTGTCGATCACTTTAACACAACCTTCTTAAACATCCTAGACCACCACGCTCCTTTAAGGTCCAAAAGAATTAAATTAAAAACCACCCCCTGGCTAACCAAACACACATTAATAGCTATAAGACACAGAGACAAAGCCTGGACACTCTACCAGAAAAATAAATCTCCCCTTACCCATACTGAATTCAAAACACTTGTAAACAAAGTAAAAAAGCTCATTACCTCTGATCGACAAAACTATTTCTTCATACTCCAAAATAGTAATAAAACTAACCCTCAGAAATTCTGGAAAGGTATCTCTACCCTCCTCTCTCCTGGAAAAACAGTCAACCCTAGTCCTGACCCCACTGCTCCTGACATAGACTTGGCTACACAATTCAACTCTTTTTTCATAACATCTATCTCCAAACTAACATCTTCATTCTCCAACACCACTCCATCCTCCACCTTTCCCACACCCTCTTCTACTAACACTCTTCCCTCCACTTCCATCTCACCCCCTACTCCCTCTACATTACCACCACCCTCTAATAACCTATCCTCCCTTCCCTCACCTCTCTCACTCAAACCCATTCCTGCATCCACTATAAAAAAAACTTCTCCAGAAACTTAAGCCATGCTCCAATGCCCCAGACAATATTCCCTCATACTTCCTCAACATAGCTGCAGAAGCCATTGCCTACCCCATTAGCATACTCATCAACCGCTCTATCCAAGAAAGCACAGTAACCCAAATTTGGAAAAAAGCTTTCATTATAACCCTACATAAAGGTGGCAATAACAACAATATTACAAACTTCCGCCCTATAGCTATCTTGTCCCCAATCTCTAAACTGCTAGAAAAATGTATCCATCTACAGCTCCTACCTTACCTTCTAGACAATCATCTGCTTACTCCAACTCAGCATGGGTTTAGACCCGGCCATAGCACTATGACTGCCCTCCTCTCCTTCCTAGAAACAGTTAACAAAGCCCGTGACACCGGTCATATTGTCTCCACCCTCTTACTTGATCTCTCAAAGGCCTTTGACACTATCTCTCACAAACTACTTCTTACTAAATTGTCTCAGCTTAACTTATCTCCTTCCTTACTGAACTGGTTTTCTAGTTACTTATCCAATAGATATCAAGCCGTAAAATGGAAAAAGGCCACCTCCTCATTCCTTAATACCCCAACTGGAGTTCCCCAAGGATCCATACTGGGTCCTCTCCTATTTAATATATTCATAAACGACTTCCACAACTCTATCCCATTCTCGAATATCATCCAATACGCAGATGATTCAACTATCATCTGTTCTGCCTCATCCATCCCAGTACTATAAAAGCTTATCCAAGAAGCTTTTCTCCATCACTGAACTATGGATGAAAGAAAATAACCTTGCACTTAATGCCTCTAAAACCAAACTAATGGTGTTTACCCCCTCTAAACACATCTCTATCAACACTAATTCCCTTTTAATCACCAGCTATAACAACACGCCCTTGGAATTGGTGCCAGAAGCTAAGTTACTTGGGGTTCAAATTGATAGTCATCTCAAATTCTACTCCCACATTCAACTAAACATAAAAAAACCCCATCAAAAACTAGGCATGCTCTACCGACACAATCGCTACCTTTTTTAACGGTTTATTGAGTGGCTTGTTAGCTTACTAGTCGTTCTACTATATATTAAGTCTTTTGTTTTTCGGTCTCTCAGTTCCTGTTTCTATTCTGGTTGTTGGTATTACTGTTTTCGTTTTATTTTTTATGAAGTGTACACAAATATCTGGTTTGTGACACTTATATGTTGTTGAGAGCCATCCGGTTGGAAGTTCAAGCATTGGGGGCAGTTCCAAATTGATTACTGCTATTTGGATCGAAATGGATTGTTTAATATTGGAACATATAGAAGTAACACAAAAACTTATTAAGGCTCTACACGATAGAATGCAGAACAGCCCGGTCACAAAAGAGATCATAGTAACCGATTCACAGGAGCAGCTTTATACCTTGCATTCTACTCCTAACACCAGTTTCAATAGACCGTCAGCTAGTAATCGTTCCAGGAGTCTGACTAGAGGAGGAGTCAACACAGGAAGTGACACTCGAGTTGACCCACGCTCTAACTCCACGCAGAACACTAGTGGCGGACAGAATGGAGGTACGCTAGATGCAGTAGCAGGAAACGAAACCAATTACACAGAACTTAAACATTTTTTAGCAGCTCCTTCATTGTGTGGCTGACAGCATTTGAAAGGTAGAGATTTGGGAAGTCTTAATACACAATTCAAGGAGTTTGAACGTTTGTTACGGACCTACAAGTCAATTCAAATGGATAATGCATTTCTTGAAAGATCCGTGGAACTGGGTCAAGTACCAAAAGGACTACGTGTTTTCAAACTACCTTATGGTTTCAAAGAAGGTACTGTTTTATTTGATGAGCTAACTGAATTATTTGACAAAACTGGACTGGAACTTTTAAAGCTTGTTATACGTAATAATCATAAATTGGTATCTTTAAATGAACAACTGTGTTTGTTAGACAAAAGTATAAAACAGGATTTGTTATATGAACATAACAAGTTTCAGTTTAGAAAACATTTTTAAAGATATGGACAAATTTGTTAACAAAGGGTTAGACATTAAAAATCACAAACTTAGTAGAGACACTTCTGATTATAAGAATAAGAAGGTTTATACTCATTTTAAAGAATACAGGAACATGAAACGTAACATTACAACTACGGAGGTTGGTTCAGGTAGAGAAGTTAACAGAGCCCCAAGCAATGAGATATTAAATAGAGTTGAAAATAATTTTGAAGAGGAAGGTCAGTGTTTTTTTTTTTTAGAAGAACCATCTCTCAGAAGATCAGAACGGATACGAGAGCGTTATGGCAGTCACAATTATCAGCAGAGCAGAAATTACAACAGAACAGTACAGAGAGCCAATTCTTGGCACAGATAAGTTCATGCCTTGCATTAGATCAAACTGATGAAAATAATTTTAATACACCAGATTACGCCCTTCAGTTGATAGACATTAATTGCAGTTGCTAGACATTAATTGTACTAACATATTAATGAATGGACATCGAGTATTTGATTTTGGAACAGCCAAAATTTCTGGCAGCGTAGACAGTGACAACTATTGTTCCATTGTTACTGAAGGGGGTTTTAGTTTATACAATTTTACAGACAAAAAGTTTAACAACGATTTTTTAGCCTTATTTAGAAGAGGTTTTACTTTTGTGCCTTCTTTTAAATGAGACATAGGCAAACTGTTGCCTATTGAATTTAAAAATCTTTTTTTCAAATAACACTAATCACATTTGTGATTCCGGTAACTTTACTATAAAACGCAGTAGTACATTTATACCCCCACAGAATTTTATGATTCATATTTTTGAAACACTATGTGAAAGTCAGATTAGGAGATTACTAACCAAAAAAACATAAAATACGCAAAACTTGACCTCAGCGGAAGTATTTTGTTTGAGAGAATTAACTACGCCAGGCAACTACAGAATTATGAAACCAGACAAAGGAGGGGGTGTAGTTATAATGACAAATACAGATTACAAAAAATAAGATGACCAACATGTTGGGTGACAGTAACACCTATGAAAAAGTAAGTAAAAGTGAAATGTATAGAGCATACACCAAGACTGATTGGTTATTATATGAATATTTAATGGATGGAATTATTAACAAGGATGAGTTTTCTTATTTATCAGTTGAGTTTCCAGTTATTCCATCCATTTTCGGAATTCCCAAAATACACAAGAATACATATAACCCCCCATTTCGTCCTATTGTTTCTGCAAGGGGATCCAAGACAGAGGCTATTGGTGCATATATAGATTTTCATTGTAAGGAGACAATTAGCAAACTTCCACATGTGTTAAAGGATTCCTGGCACTGTCTAGAATTGATAAGACAAAGCAAGGATAGAATTGGGCCTAACGTTTTTATGGCTACAATAGATGTAGTGAATTTATTCACAGTAATTCCACATATAGAAGGTTTGGAAATGTTTGAAGCCACTCTATTAAAATTTAGTGGTATGGAAGGCTCAAAATGTAGATTCTTGACAGAACTGATGAAAATTGTTCTTGAAAACAACTTTTTATACATGAATGAAGAATATTATAGACAAAAAACTGGTGTGGCCATGGGGGCAAGATGTGCCCCAATATATGCAAACTTGGTCTTAACACATTGGGAGACAGAGCACGTTTTTACATCCCCTTTTTGGAATACAATTGTTGTTTATTTAAGATATTTGGATGACATACTAATTGTTTGGAAGGGAAGTAAGGACGAATTTGCTGAATTTGTAGAATATTTGGGTAAGACATCTAGTTTTCTAATATTCACTAATCAAATTTACAACAATGATTGTGCATTTTTGGATATAGTTTTCTCATTCCAGAACAACAACATACAATCCAATATTTTCAGGAAAAATACTTTTTCAAATTCCTTTTTACATTTTGACAGCTGTCACTCGTATTACCAAAAGAAAAATTTAGTTAAGGACCAGATGGTGAGGCTGTCTAGAATTATTAGTAATGGCTAAGTATTTAATTTAGAGATGGAAAAACTATCTAATATGTTTTTAGACAGGGGTTATCCAAATGATTTAGTATTCAATATTAAGAAAGAGATTGTTAAAAGGTATTAATTGTATAGACCTATCATTAAATTTGGTGTCAGTAATACAATGGAATATAAAAAAGCTAAGTCTAGACAGGACACTTTTATATTACCATATAATGAAACATCTCCCGAAATTGCGAGCATTATTCATGAAATTTGGAACAGTGTTATCAGTAGCAATGGAGAATTATTAGAAGTGTTGGGTACATATCCTAAGATCACCTATAGTAGAGGTAGAAACCTTAAAGACATTTTTGAAACTAGTATCATCATTGACAATTTCAAAAGGTCAAGAATGAGTAAATGCGGAGCATGCCAGGTCTATAAATACATTAATGATGGTCCATACGTTGCTATAACAAACTTTGGCAAAACAATCAGATGTCCAGGCCACTGTAATTGCAATTCAACTATGGTTGTATATGTAGCGACTTGTTCCACATGCCGAGCATTTTATGTTGGCAAAACAATCAGGAAGCTTAGAGTATGTATAGGAGAACATGTCAGAGACATTAAAACACACAAAAACACCAGTGCCTTATACAACCACAGTGTTAAATGTTCAAATTTTAAGAGATTCTTATTTTTTATTATTGACAGAATGCCGCATAATGTGGAGAAGGGAGGTGACGAAAAAGTTATTCTGGAAGCTAAGGAATGCCTTTGGCAACTTAGGCTGAATGCTTGTACTTTGCCAGGCATCAATGACTACGTTTCTATTTCTAGTGTACTCAAATTAAAATCATATTTCATCTAAGTATGATTTTAACAAATTTTAAATATTATATATTTTAAATATTTTTAAAATTTTAGCACATATTTATATACAATATATTATTATTACTATTATACTTACAAATTAATACTTTTTAGAACAGATATCCAGTATTGGAATAGTTTACAATTGAATATTTGCTATTTATTTATTCATTTATTTATTTACAAGTATACAAATTCACACATTAAATATATTAAGAAAGTACTAATGTAGATGTATTGTAGTAGTACTACACATTATCAAATTCACATTTAAGTATGTGTATACTATATTTAAAATTTGTGAGATTTTTGCACTTTTGTGACTGCTGTTTACTTTTTAATCTTTTTTAATTTTTGTTTAACCTTTTTTTATCTATTTACTGTTCATCAAATAATTATTTGAAAAACCACAGTTACGTTTTATTTATTGTTCACAGTATTGGACATCTGTTTTGGGGTGTAGACGTATTTCAGTGTTTCCTTAGTACCAACTATGCAATTATATAATTATACAATTACACAATTAATTAATTAATCTATTTAATTCAAAGTATATATAGGATGGCTTTCATTTTAAAGAATTTGTACTCTGAAGATGCCCTATATGATGTTGGGTGAAAGCACTTAGTACGGAGATATTTTGTCGTAGTATTATTGATTTTATTTTTATTTTTTATTAAAAAGTTGAATCAACAAACCAGTTTTTTAACGGTTTATTGAGTGGCTTGTTAGCTTACTAGTCATTCTACTATATATTAAGTGCAATCGCTACCTTACCCCCTCCACTAAAATCAGTCTCTCTTTCCTCATCCCCTCTCTTCTCTATGGTGCCCCACTCCTAACTAACATCCAATCTTCCCTCAAAACACAACTCTCCTCTTGCTATAACAAAATTGCTAAATTTGCTACTAGCCATAAGACCTCCACCCACCACTGTTCTTCACTCCATAAACTAAAATGGCTAGAATTACCCAATCAACTCATCTATTCTCAACTTACTCTTGCTCATAAGCTCATCTGCAAACCCAGACTCTGTTCAGCACTTTCCTCAGCCTTCAAATTGCACATGCCCAGCAGAACACTTAGATCTAATAACAAAAATCTAATTGAATTGTATAAAACTAATCGTTCCCCAGGAAGAAATCTCCTATCCTTCAGCCTAGCACGTCTCTGGAACTCCCTACCTCCTGCCATCTGCACCACCTTTAACCACCTGACATTCAAATAATCTCTTCACTCTCATCTACTATCCCAGTGGGAATGCTGTTGCACCCACCCTTCTTGATCTATCCTGACTTTCTTTCTTTCTCCTCCACTGGAACTACCTTAAACTACTTAATGATAGAACTGCTTCTCAGCCCATACTGGAAATGCTTACTTTATCAAGTCTGTATCTACTGTAATTTTTATCACCAGTTTGCTCCTACCAAACATTGTATACTCTAATGGTATAATTGTTGTAAATAATTGCTGTAATCATTGTAATCTAAAACCTTTTGTAACCTTGTATATGGAGCTTTTCTCCCCAGGACTCCATTGAAAATGGGTTCATCTTGGCCCAATGGACTATTTGGCCCAATGGACTATCCTGGTAAACCAACTTCAAATAAATAAATAAATAAAAATGCTTCCTGTGTGGGTAATACAAATACATTTTATTTTTTAATACCTGTATCAAATTGAAAAATACAACTGTGTTATGAACTTAGAATAAAAGTAAATGTTCCAGTAAAAAGAATGTTACAGACATAAACTTTTGGAACTCAAATAAAGGCTTTGCACAACATCTTGCTTGGATTCACCACCCTCTCAGCAGGGCTGCCTACTCCTCCCCAGGGATATCACACTCATGGTATAAAGGAGAGAAATCCCACACCATCTTCAGTTCTTTCTTGTCCATGGAGCCCTAGGCAATGAGGACGTTGGGCTGCCCTTAATCAAATACCCAGAGAATTCAGATATATAATAGGACCACCCAATCAGTCTGGGTATGGTATGACCCTCCACACACAACTTGCCATCCCGCGCAGCAGGCCAGGAATACCGAAGGACCCAAGTGTCTCAGAAATACAGAGACAAAGAGTAGGAAGAACAGAAAGTGTGAGGATTGGAGAAGAACAACTGGACCCCCCCCCCCAGCCATGGAATATCCAGGTTATAAATGAGGGATGGATGGAGGGAGGGAGGGAAAACTCTACTGCCACAGTGATCCTACTCAAATATCTACTGTTATGGCAAATTCTTTCCACAGTTGTACTGCGCTCTTCCTAAGGATCACTACTGCAGTCATAAAGTTTTATAGATACAAAAAGCTTGTTCAACAATGCAAGAGGTTGGCTACTTTCTTTGAGAGGTTACAGAATCGCAGTTGTGAGACCCTCCCCTCTATAGGATGCCTATGATTCTTAGAAATGGTGTACACAGAGAAGTGACTGCCTCCAGGATGGCCTTGGTATCAGCCCCTCTAATAAAAACAGCATTAGCTGCAATGCCTCTAGTAGAGTGTGGCCTGACATGCCCCTTGCAGAGTCATCCTATGGCAGAATAGTAGAAGGTAACTCAGTGAGCTAGCCATTTAGACATGTTATGTTTAGAGGGTGGATTCCCTCTTCATTGGTGGCATAAGGAACACAATGTTGCTCATTCTTCCTCGGGTCCTTGGTTTTATGCAAGTAGTATTGCCGTTGTACATGAACATCCAAGGAAAGCAGCAGTCTTTCGACGTAATCTGGGGAGTGAGGAAAAAGATTGGATGGTTGACTTCAAAATCAATTCTGTAACAAACTTGGGTGTAAAGCGTGGGTTTGTATGTAACCCGACTGTCCCTGTGAAACACTAAGAAGAGCTCATTACATCATTACACATAAGGGCCTGAAATTCAGAAATTTTTCTTGCTGAAGTTATAATCGTAAAAAGGCTTCACATCTCAGGTATTTTGGCACAACTAGTATGTGCTGGTTCAAAAAGAACTGGGTTATCTTCAAGCCCAAATTTCTAATCTCATGGTGACCCTGGTGCTCTCTTAGGGGGTCATCAATGGAGAGCTCCTTTGAGAAAATGCTTAACTGATAACAATATTACAATCAAGTCTGCTATCGTAACCTGCTTATTATGTGTTCAAGACATGAATGCCAAGAAATTCATATAGAGAGTGGAGCTCAAGAGGTGAATCTTGACATCCATGTTGAGAAGACATAATATAGTGTTACTGTCGGATACCTGATCATAATTCTTTACAGGGCATGGAGATTTATCTGCTCCATGTATTATAAGTTACAAGAAGTAAAAAAAAGGAAAATCTTTTGCTGGCTTTAAAGCCAGTAAAGGAGTTGGAAAGCAGTGTCAAAAAGACAGTAGGAGATGTCTTTATGTACTGTGTGTGTAAGGGAAGCAATTCCATTTTGACTGACTGTAATCCTCTAAGACAGCAGGCAAAAACAAAGTTGAAATGAAGTTGCTTCAAGTTCAGACTCTTGTTTGTTGGTTGGCACTGTTAGCTATTAGTGCCTAGTGCCAAATGTGATCTTAACAGCAGATGCTTAACAATTGGTGAGCCCCCTTCTAAGCATTGTTAAGATTTAGTCTCATGCTAAAGTAACTATGAACATGGTTGTCTTTTAACTGATATTGGAGCATAATCATGGACCTCCATATACTATAAAGAACTCACCATAACAGTAAATGTTCCAGAAGACATGATGCGCCAGTCGTAATCTCTGGGAACTCAACTACAGGCAAAGCTCAACATCATGCTTCATTCTCTCTCTTCCCCCTCCCCAGTGAGACAGCTGGCACTTTGTGCATTCCTTGATATTATTTTCCAGGCACAAACAAAATAGGCAGCAAGTGTGGGTGTCGTAGTGGGTGATCACTTAACCATAAGAGCACTTAATAGGTCTATGCTTCTCAGTCTGAGTTCAACAACTTTATAGTGAGGTACATAAGGATGACAGCCAAACCATATAAGTGACTGAACACAACTGTGGATACTGAGGTAAACCATATCTCTATATACAGATATAAAAGGGGATCCATCATTAGGCAGGCTGAGATTGCAGACAGATGAATCTTCACAAAGGAATAAGCTAATCCAACAGCAAAAAAATGGTTTGGCTGGTACCATAGAATCAATGACGTTCCAACTACTTTGCCTCAAGCCTCCTTTTGCATCAGAAGAAAAAAACATTTAGCCAAGTAGGACACACAGTATTATGTCTCCCAGCCTCTCATGATTTTTAGCACATCCTCTGAAATAAAGATTACTAAAGGGTAGAAAAGTCATATCATCCAAGCTGTCAGTTTCTGAGATTGCAGCCCTGGGTATACAAAGAACCGTTTAAGCTGGGTCAAGAGGTGCACATGCTGAGGAAAGAATATTAGTTTCTCCAGTGCCATTTACATCATTAGGGAGAACCGATGCTGCTTTTGCTAAAAGGAGGGGGTTTCATAATCATTTTGGCTTCCCATTCCTTACATTTTGAATCACTGTCGGAAGAAGGGGGACTGGAAGATACGCCAATGGAAGTAGACCTGCTGAAGAAAGCACTGACTGCTCAAGTCTGTTTTCATGTTGCTAATACAGCAGAACAATCTCATCTTCCTGTTGTTTAAAGAAGCAAGGAAGTTTGTTTTCCATATACCCTACCCTTATGTAAGGTCTAGAAAGATGACTCTGTCAAAGATTCACTTATGTGGGTCTACAAGTCTTTTGCTTAATCAATATGCTAGGGCATTCTTCTAGGATAAAAATTATGAATCTCTAAGAGCCATGTCTGATTCTATGGTCAGTTTCCCTTGCTTGCATCAACAGCCTACAAAAAGACAGGAATGTTTCCCCCATACCTGCAAAGAGGACAAGAATCCCCTCCCCCACACAATTGTTTATGGACCACAACATGGTTCTTTTGCCTGATATACGATATAAGACTCAATCTCCAGAGCCCTGGGAGACAGAACTACTGCTTTAATCTCCTTCATGATGACATATCTTTTGACTCAGCAGTTGTTACCCAAGAATTCTCTATCAGATGTACAATTCCTATGTGTCAAAAAGTAACCACAAAGTTAGACATTTTCTGGGGCAGGAAAACCTGCTTGAAAGAGTCCAGCAGATCCCACTACCTTAAAGGGCTATAGACTGGTTTTTTGGTAAGTTTAGAGAAAAATCCTAGTTTCTGAAGACAATTCGGAATGCAACTTAATGCCCTTTGTAACTTCTCCTATGACTGGGCCTGCCCTTTCCCCTTCAGCATCTGATGACTCATACTGAGAGAGCATATTCTTCCTCCTCCTCTAAGGTGTGGTGGTAATCCCATAAATGGATGTCTGATCCAGAGTGGTCTGCAAGTTTTAGAAGAAAAATTCCTGTGCCCATTAAAATCAGTCCTGAAAAGAAGCCTGGGAAGGGGTTTGGTCTGTGGTCCTGCCTTGCATCTGACTTAAAGTTACTGGCAAGGCCTGCAACATAGCAGTCATCTAATCATCAGAAGGCTGGCTTCTCAGCATGGTGGGAGGTGCTGCCCTGGAAGCCTGGATTAGCAGCTAGGAATCCTGCACCTCAATCCTGTAATTTTGAGCATCCTGCCAAACACAGGACTGCAGGGATTTTGCCATCCCTGGACATGGCAACAAAACTGTCTTGTAGATGCCTAGGAACTGTTCCCCAGACAGACTGTTGGTAAAGTAACTTTAGTCCAGGAGGATATACATGCAACCACTAGCATGGTGGCCTCATGTAGTGCATTGCCAGAAGCATGAGTAATACCATCCATTGGAACCAGGGACACAAATTCATGTATGGAGCCATTGCCCTCTGTACTAGTGAGGCCATCAGGAATAAAGGCATTGTCCCCAGTCTCCTGTCTCTCCTTATCTCTGGGTGTCCATTTTTCATATGCTTCCTATACTTCTTAGGCAGGAAGCCTGAAGAAGAAGTCATCTGCTGAAGGTCATCCAGAGTGGCAGTGTGGCAGGAAAGAGATTTCAGTTTTTTTTTCTTTTAAAGATAGGCATGGAGAACTTTCTACCTTTCTTAAAGGATCTTTTTAGTAAAGCTAAAAAAAAATAACATAAAAGGAAACATTGTGAAAAGACCCTAAGCAAAGAACACACTATCACTGGAAATTCCATTGAGGGATCTTATTTCAACATGTGCACTTGCTATCTTTACTAGGTGTGGAAATATACATTAAAGCCTGCAGATCAGATGTCCATAACTATGGCTAAACAACAGTTTTTTACAAGCAGCCTACCAATTTAAGCAATATCAAACAAGAAAAAAGAGAAGATTTCTGGATAATGGAGAACTGGAAGGTGCCTCGTAAAAGTGTGGATGACTGATACTGTAAGGCATGAAGAAAGAACTGAAGATGGCTTGGGTTGGATTGCCTTTACTCCAGGAGTACGATGACAACTCTAGAGAGATGAAACCAACCATGCCAGCTGGAAAGGTGCAAAGCTCTGAAAGGAGGTCAGATGTCTTATGTCTTTTCTTGCCAAGTTCCCAAAGGTTATGTCTGTAACAGTGATTCACACAAGAACATTTGACTTGACAATACTAACTCAACAGCAAATCTTGATTTAAAGATACTGACTCCATACCAAATGTATTGGGTTCCCTCTTTTCATTAATATAGAGCTTATGAGATAGGTGTCATTGCCTCATTACTTGTGTGACAGCATTTAAATGCAAGACTAGGAAAACAAATTCCTGAATTATACTTCTAACAGAAATTGCAGCAGGCAAAGCTGAATTCAACATAATTAGCAGTTAAACAACACATACTATGACTAATATGACTACCTTAAGAGTTTACTTAATTTAAAATAGAATGTAAAAGTATTCTTGTGGGGGAATTCAAGTTACTCATACACTTGGAAATGACAAGCATTTCCAAATTGTATTAGATTTCATTAATCAAAATAACTCAAAACAAACTGTTCATAGTCCAACCAGTGGTAATAACATACTTGACATGACAGTGACAACTTGTAATCATCTTTTTCTCAAACACTCTTTCAGCTGGTCATTTGTTCTGTCTGAACTTTAACAGAAACTGTTTCACTATCAGACTTGCCACAAATCCAACCAACAAATACATCTGATAATATGCGATAAACGTGGAATGAGGGAAAAATCTCCTTAGTACCCCTTTATTGCAATTTTTTTTAAATGTTTGGCAATTATGACATTTCTAAGGAATGTACTGTCAACCAGTTAAAACATAATTTCCTTAATAAGCAAATACTGACCATGGCATGATTACAGCCTAGTTTTAAATTACAATTTTTAAATGTAGATCACATAAATGGTTTGGAGACATAAGTTTTTTTGGTCAGTTTTTACTTGGAGAATAGCTTCCCATGATCTCTGTTGAGGTCCTTAGTCATACTTCCACACTGAAACATCGAAGCAGTGGTGCCTCAAACTGAGAAATACCTCAACCTCTCAAGGCTATGATAAAGGAAACTGCAATGAAATACACACAGTCCACAGCAACCCGTTGCTGCATTTCCATTAGCCTGGTGGATGTTTTGGCTGAGAGTAACATGTTCCATCTTGTACTGCTTGGCAAACTGGGCAAATTCCTTACCTCTACATTAAGGCAGTTGTTACAGATCACTGTATTAGCTATATCATACTTTAAAAAGTAGCACACATGTGTGTGTGTGTGTGTGTGTGTGTGTGTGTGTGTGTGTGTGTGTGTGTGTGTGTGTGTGCCCAACGGCAATTGGAAATTCAGCAGTGTTAGTTACAAGTAATCAGAAGAATAACTTGTCCTTATCAAGTAGTATTTACCTTAAAAAAATGTTTCATAATTTCACAAAGGTTGATGGAGTGACTCACTAATCATCATGTTCTTTCTGTTGCTTGTTTGGTATTTAATCATCATGTTCTTTCTGTTGCCTGTTTGGTATGTAATACATGTCATACAACCTCTCTCAAGACAATTCCTCTGCTGTTATAGTGATGGCCTTCATAATTTACATAGTTATTTAACATTTATTAACCAGTTAGGCAAACAATTGTCAAAGAGGTCAGACAGTACAGATAGATATAAAAAAAGAATTTACATAGAAATTTGCATGGACATTGGCAGTAACATAGTCGTAGATATAGCATAGTACTGAATTTTCATTAAGGAACAGATCATTTTGAATTTATGGGTAGGTACAGTTCATTACTGTCATAGCAAATCAGTTTACACTTCAATTCTTTCAATGAATATGATGAGAGCTGAATTAGTATTAAGCCAGTATTGGTCTCATCCCAGACCAAAAACAGATTTCAGCAAAATGTTTTCCCTCTGGTTTTGGACAAATTTTTTCACATGCTGGACACTGTCCTTGTGGATTCCTCTTTTCAAAACAATCACAGTGTGATACATAATGGGTCTTTGTGGCTGTGTCACTCAGAATGCATATGGATTTATCCAAACTAATTTAGGAGAATCCTGCCAATAACAAATAATTATTACATTGACTGTGCATTACCAACAATTATTTCCAAATGTGCAAATGTGATTTTTGTCTATTTGGTCAGACAGTAAATTCTGACTGCATTATCTAATGCCAAATTATCATCTTAATAAATTTTCATGCATGTTTTTGAGAAGCACTCCAAAGACAATCTGGTCTCTTGTGACAGAATGCGGCATGTCCAGGGGCGGCTCGTGCTATTGGACTGCAGCCCTGCAGCCCTCCCAGGATTATTTGCAAATTGCCATAAAGTTTTACAAATAATTTCCTATTTCTTTTTTATAACTAGAACAAACACAGTTGATACGCTATGTGTGTCTGCAAAAGTCCCGGAACTCGAAGTGCGCATGCTCGAGTTCTGGGGTTTTTTTTGTTTTTTTTTTAAGAACGTACCTCCTATCTATCTGGTAGTATCTGACTGCTGTAAAAGGCAGCCCAGATGTAAATAAAAGCATCAGTGTGATGCCCAGAAGTCTATGCAGTTTAACCGCATCGGAAATTAGAAGGGGGGGGGTCCGACTGTCACGTCGGCAAGCACGTACGTGACGTGGATGGCTGGATTGCTACTGATTGGTTCTTGCTCTCTTCTCAAAAAAGAGAGTGAGAAACAATCAGTAGCAATAGCTTATTTAAAGGTTGCAACTTGGGATTTGGGAGTTTAGGATCGTTCATTGGTGGATATATTATTATTTAAATTTACCGGTGTTTTTGGCTTGGTGGCTGTGCTTAACTGCAGTCAGAGAGAGAGCGCAGAGCAGAGAGGATGACTAATAATACAAAAACTGAGGTAGGTGTTTTTTTTTTTTTGCTGCACCAGGTAAACCGGCGTAAATACTGACAGCTACTCACAACTTCCATAAGGTACGAATTTGACCAACATTGTGAGTTAAGGTGTAACCAGTGCATTGAAAAATATTTTGTAGATGTATTACAGACGTCAAATTTTAGATGTGGTTGCATCAGGTAATTGTTTTTGCTATGCTGAGTATAAAGTATTTTCAGAGCTAAGCAAAGTCCGGAATGTTAAACCTAGACCCAGCTACTCATAGTTGAAGGGTTGAATTGATAGAGGTAGCACAAACTATGAAACATTTGATGAAGAAATTGCAGAACAGCAGCAGTTACTGTTAAGTGGACTGTCAGTTAGCATTACTGGATTATAGAAATACCCTTCTTAAGGATGTTGGCCCAGCTTTTGATTGGTCAAAATTAGGTTCATGAGACAGAGTAAACATCAGACAAGACAATTATTCTATTACAGTTGACAACCTAAGAGTCTTTCTGACTAGACTGAAGGAGTGTAGGTAAAAATTAAGCAATATGAAGTTGTTATTATGAGGAAGCAACAGATCCAAAATCATTTTTTTTTAAACTGCCTGTGGCAAACTGCTGAGAAAAAACATGCAACATTCCTTCAAAAGCACGTCTGAAAGTGACTGCATGAGACAACAGACTGTCTGTGGCACTTCAAACTATGTAGATGTATCTAATCAAATGTCCACACAGATGTTCAGTAAAGAAGATTCAAGTGAAAGTCAGCCAGGACTGACACTGGAAATATCAGGTGATCAGGTCCAAGTTCTGTGTCAGTGGCACATATCATTGATGAGTTTCGGGTCTCATCCCCAAAGTGTTTGAGATATACAAGACCAATAAAGATACCAAGTTGACAGCATGGCTGTCCATGAACTCTGACAGCTGTAAATTGCAGAATTGCCTTTGATGTGAAAGTCAGCAAAGCTTTTTAAAGCACTGTTCAGTTTACTGTTTGGTGGTATTGGAGACATGAATACACTGCCAGAATGTGTAATCAGTGCAATACAAACATCTAAATGTTTCCCTTATATATAAATCATTAATATAATAGAATAAACTTGGTATTTCATTAACATTAATGCAAAAGTCTGATGCATAAAAGTAATTGATTTTTGCTTTAGAAACAGGGTGGTATAACATAGGGTACTTTTTCTTTAAGGAATCATTGCACTTACAGTACACAGAGTACCGATTTATTGGTCATGTGGTCTGGTTCTCTGTGTACTTAGTCAGATAAGTAAACACAAAAACTTGGTAGCAGACCACTTTGTGTCATCCCACCATTTGTTAATATTTTAAACCTGAATGTTACAAACTACACACACACTCTCTCTCTCTCACACACATGCACACACACACAAACACACAAACTCATATAATAAGCAGTGAAAAGGTAAAGAGGTCATCGCTGGGACTGGTTCTGCTTATGATATAAATACATCAAATAACAATGGAGTTGGAGATCAGAATCTGTCTGTTTGCTGATAATACTGATATTGAAGAGGTGGTAAAAGATGGAAGGGACAGTTTCCAGTGAGACTTTCTGTAGTCTGTAAGGTGGGCAGAAATGTGACAACTTAAATTTAATCTAAAGTGCAAGGCTATATGCCAAGGCAGGATATAGGCTGCTAAAGAAAACTGTGGAAGAGATTCATGAAAGGTTACCACAAAGTGTACACTATAGAACAATCCTACCACATTGCATCTGCTGTATATTCACCCAGAAAGGTTATACAAAGTGTGCACATAGTATACTTTTTGTGGTAACCTTTATGAATCTCACCTGCAAAAAGAAAAAGAAGTGGTGGGGGCATTAATCACTTCTTGGATGAACCATGCAATGTAGTTTGAAAAGGTAGTGGTAAAGACCAGATAAAATGTTAGGGTACATAGCTAATATACAGAAATCTAGAGATGTGGACAGCATTTTACAAAGCACTAGAGAAGCCACATCTGGAGTATTATATTAAATTCAGGTATATTTAAAGAGGAATAGAGATTAGCCCGATAGAAAGCATGCTCTAGAGATATACATCTTGGAAATTATCTTGACACATTGCCAGGCACAGAAATACAGTGTAGATTAACAGAGGGCTTCAGGATTCCTCAAACTGATGGTGAAAGGATGAAGCAGGGATCAACGTGGTGCTGTTTCTTTAAGACTAGTTGCAATATTTTTGTAGATATATTATCTGCCTTTTTGTATGCTTATATAATTAAGCATTCATTTATTTGGTGAGATACAGGCTGTTTATGTATTTTACAGATGATGTGTGGAAAAATTGCAGTTTTGTGAAATTTTTACCTTTCTGAGAAATGACCTCTGTTTCTGAGAATACATGTGTGTGTAATGCCCCAGTTGCTTCATGGTGGTGGGTAGAGAGTAAGGCTTTTGAACCCTGTACCTTAGGGCCAAGTTACAAGAGCCTGAATTCCCTACCCACCACCATTTGTGAAATGTTTACAGATTTTTGCCTCATATTTGTTCTGTTCTTCATAAAATCTGTGGTTTCTGTATTTTTGTTACTTTACTTAACACAGCCAGTGGTGCAGTGGTAGCAGTGTTGCCTGACAGCTATGGATTGTCTGGATTGATTCTTGGCTGGGGTGCCTTCTGTGTGGAGTCTGTATGTCCTCCCTGTGTTTGTGTGGGTTTGCTCTGGTGTCCTCAGTGGGTATTTGTCCCTATTTTTTGGACTGTATTCCCCCATTATTGGCTTTGTCCAGGTTTTTTGTGCCAAGGTTGAGAGTTGTGGTGATAACTGAACTCACTGAATATGTTTGGGGGCTGTATTCCCCCATTATTGGCTTTGTTCGGGTGTTTTGTGTTATGATGTTGACAGCTATGGTGAGAACTGAATTCACTAAATGGTAGCCATTTAAGTTTCAGTCTTCCTTCCTTTCATAAAAAAATGATGATTTGGCATAGTGGTATGTTGCTCTGGCTGGAATGCATAGGGTCCTGGGTTCAATACTTGGCAGTAAAATGTATGGTGGTAACACAGCATTTATTCTAGCAACTTTCCAACATTATACAAGCAATGTTTAAAATGTGTCCCTGGTTTATGGGCTTTTGTCCCCCCCCCACCAAATCAATGTTGGCTTTTTCCAGATTTCTTGTGCTGCAAAGTTCAGAGATACAGCTGAGTATCGAGTAGATTTTACAAGGAGCTGAGAGCTGCAGGGGAACAAAAGTTTAGTGCTGCTTATGCCAAGTCTACTTATATTGTAAATAGCACAACAGGTAGTGTACTTGCATTGTACCCACAGTAGGTAGATCCATTGCTGATACTGTATTCTGTTGTAATGGGGATGGATGCTGTAGTCCTCTTTGGCGAAGATACCTAGTAACTATGAACCTGTTATCAGTTTGCCATCCATTCCCTATTGTGATATTACTAGCATTATAATTTTTTAATGCAACATAGGCAATGCATTTCTCAAGGGCAACAGCCACTTTATTCGTAGATGAAACAATGACATATAAAGTTGTTTGCTAGCAGTAACCTCTTAGTTAAATTTCTTTAATGTGGAATTATTTAGATGACTTTTACTTCTTCAGAGATCGTGCATATTTACTGATACTGGTGGACTGTAGAAGTTTGAGTAGACTTTTATAATGGAAATGTTCTGAATTGGGCAGTTTTGCCATTATTGGTGCATGCATTTTGTTTCATTGTTTACTGGAAAAATGTTCAAAACAATAAATTTAAAATGCCCTCTAACAACTATACTGTATTGTACAAGGAATATAATTTAATACAGTCAGGAAGGTGTATCAAAGAGCATGTGTATGTTTTGTGTTCAAGGGGCCTATGATTTGAAAACAGCCCAAAATTAATCTTTATCTGCCACTGACAAAATGTATTTTCTTTGAATGTGGATTTCAATGAATGTGAGTTTCAAGGGCAGAGAAGTTTTAATGCTAAGTCTATTTTCATTGTGAGACTGCATTGCTTTGTTTAGCAGATATCTATTGGGGTTTATGCTGTAAAATATAAAATAAAACTTTCAAATGAAATCCATATCATTGCAGTAGTAAAGCAGTATGCATATTACAGTGTTTATGGCAAATGGGGCGAAATAACCAAGGAATGGGACATTGTAATGGCTGCAGGGGGAACGGTCCATTCGACCATGATTTTGTGAGGGGGGGGGGCAGCAAACTCATATAGCCCCGGCTGAACTATACCTCTCAACTGTCCAGAATTTTGCAGAATGAATAGATTTTTGCTTATTATTTTTGGTTTGTTCCTCATAAAATTTGTGGTTTTCTGACAAATCATTTAGGAATGAAGTCACTAAATAATGGCAGACATTGAGTTTCAGACGTCATAACCTTCAGAAAAATGCATCCTAAAGCAAGACCTGTTACTCTATCAACTGTCTTTTTAGTACTGTTTGTATGTTCCCCCAATATACTTGGTCTTATCCAGATTTCCTGCATTAAGAGGTTGAGAGGTACGTGCAAATAAATCGCTTTATAGAATTAGGAATATCCAAACCTCTCAACTGTCTCCAATTTTGGCTCAAAATGTTGCTCTCCCCTAATAATCCCTCTGCAAAATGGCAATTTTGGAAGAAAACGTGGAGGGTTTACAATTATAAATAACTGTAATGATCAGAGTTATACATTACTTTTATTTCAGAAATGCATGTAGATGCTCTTATTTTGTCAGCTGCTCAAGTTAACAGTACTAATTTTAAAAAGGTGTCCCTTCTTTGACAGGTTCCCAGCTGTATTGTGTGGCAATTTTATATTTTTGCATAACATATTTGGTCTGTTTTTCATAAAATTGTGGTTTTCTGGAAAATTAGTAGCAAATCATTAAAGACTGACGTTAGAAAATAATGGCAGACATTTGAGTTTCAGATTTCATACCTTTCAGAAAAGTCATACTAATGCAAGACCTACTACTATTCTATTATCTTTCTAAGTTTATAAGAGCAATATTTAAAAACTGTCTTTATTTTTGGAACTGTGTCCCACTATGTATGGCTTTGTCCAGATTTCTTGCTCTGAGGTTGAGAGATATGAGTGTCAGAGCCATCACCGTCAGCCAGAGACATTTCAAACTGTGACCTACTTGTTGCACTCCATTCCCCATTGTAGTGTCTCTGGATGTGTCCATGCAAGGCAAGGAGCAGCTATGCAGTGTAAGTGTGCAGAGTATTCCCCCATCCAAGGTAGACCACGAGTATGACCGTGGCTTTTCATCTGCCCTTGATTTTGCAGAATGTTCTGGTTTTCTGTCATATTTTTATACTGTTGATTTATGCTTCTTATTATTCAGAAAATGCATGCTGTTGCAGTGCCCTGTTGCTCTGTATTAAAGCAGCAATGCTTTAATGACCATCAGGTAAGCTTGTCAGAGATTATAAGATGCAAGTAAACTCTAATAAGCATACTGTTAAAGAATTACCAACATTGAAAGCCTTTTCATTGTTGCAATGCAGAAAATATTTACATAACTAGATAACGTATAAGCCTTAGGTATTGAAATGCATATGACAGTATTTGTAATAAAGGACAGGATTACAGTATTTTCAGAAGCTCATTACATTTGTTGGAGACATGCAGTTCTTTACAGGCTTTACTCGCAAACTAAACAGAATGCCAATCTATCATGTGTGGTCCATAACCTGTGCAGTAATCCTTTAAGCAATTTATCTTGAGCTTGTTTCTTGTTCGCTGTTCATTTTTTACTTTGATCATATGTTCTCCATGAAACAAGTAGATAGTTGTTTTCAGGCAGCAGGTCTTTTTTGGATAAGAAACATTTTTACAAGTGGGGGTATCACAGAGATTGCTACTTTCAGCATGTTACTTGGTAATTTTATAAAGCTGAATATAAATTATAATTAGAACTGCAGTGCAAGGAGAAGTGGCTTGAGCTGAGTGCTGCTTGTGTTTTTCTTTATACTTGATTTTGACTGGCATTCCAGTAATGTATTTAAAAAGCTATTTTTTCATACCTCACAACCTTTGTGTTTCCATCTAGATATTAAGTAAGTTGTCATGTAGCCAATGCATTTAAATATTTTTTCTTCCACACTTCATTTTGTCTTGATTGGAATCTCGTAATGACGGTTTGGCACCCAGGGCAGCGTACTTAAAGTTCCAGTTGTTGTGGTTTTGAGCATAGCTCCACCCCTTTCCAGTTGGCCACACCCCTTCCCATTGGCCCCACCCATCCAGCTGTCTCTTGCAGCCCCCCATTAATTTGAAGTCACCAGCCACCACTGGGCATGTCTCCAGATTTACAGTACTGTAGCGTGAGATTCAGATCTGTAACAAACAAAAAAACTAATTCACCAGGTTACTGAATACTACAACAAAACCAATGCTTGATATATTTTACTTTTTCACTCAGGAGCAACATGCATTGCAGCAGGTAAAGTGTGGTCTGGGAAGGGGTGTGGTCTGTGACTACAGCTATGTTCATTTTGTCTGCTTCGTCTTGAGTTCAAAAGTGTTTTGTGAGAGTCAGATCTGATTAGCAACAATGCAATGTTATCACTTTTGCTGCTTACATCAACTAACTTCAGCTACAACAAAATATGTTTCAATGTTCTCCAGGTACTCTCCAAATTACTCATAATTTTCAAACATTCGTGTGGTTAAATTACATCTAGTTTTACAGTGGTATAGTATGTTTGAATTATCCCAGCTTCTCCTAGTACTATGCATTAAGTGAAGACTGACTACAATGTAATTCAGAAAACAAACCATTTTATCAGATCACCACATACATTTGAATGGATATGTTAGCAGGTCATAGATAATGCACTCTGGTTGTTGAGACCACTGTAGTGTAATGCAGGAAGGGGACTGGAGGAGTTGCATTTCTAAACTGAAGGCTGAATAACCTGTAGGATGTCACATTATTATATAATATAATAAATGGCGACCTGAAGACATTTTAGTAAGTATGGAATCAACAGTATCAGAACTTTCTAACATACCTGGTACTCCATTTAATAGCTAGAGTGAGTTTTATTGAAGGAAAAGTGGCAAGAAGGTCAATGCAAAAGTTTCCCTCCCATGGGGACTTCTCTTGATCAATACTAAAACCATTTACTGTTAAGCCCAATAACTCATTGCTCTTAGGATCTGACATGGGAACTGTGACCATGTTTCATCCGAGAAACAAAGTGCAAGTCTGAAACAAAACAGTGGAGATGGGTGATAGCTCAATGTGAATGGGGATAACCACAGATGTCCTCTTCTATGTTGCAGTATTGTTTACATGAGGGATTCCCTGCCTTAAATGATCCTGACATCCAGCTAATATACAAAAGCCTTTTACCACTGCTAGGTACATGGGACATTGCATGTCGGACCAAAGCTGGCATCAGCCATAAAAGTGATGTCTGAACATACCATCCTCAGAACTGAATGCCCCAGGAAAAACATCAGCCTAAGGAACAAAAGGAGGTAACACACATCCAAAGAAAGAATATGAACCAGGGGAAGGTGGGAGGGACAATAATGCAACACAGAACAGAAAGACATCTATGGCTATGGTAAGATTTTACACAACCATTCTATGTCCCTCTCTTTCTATGTTGCAGTATTCTTTACATGATGGAGTGTACCGCAGCTCTACAAAGCCATATAGAATGGCTCTAGCAAACCCTGCTCTGGACCTAGAAATGCCATCCAACTTGTAATGTTTAGCAAAGGTATGCACAGAAGTCCAAGTAGCTGCTTCTAAAATGGAAGAAGTAACCAAACCCTTGAAAAAAAGCACCAGAGGAAGCTACAGCCATGGTAGATTGAGCCTTAACAGGAGAAGAAAGGCTCTTACCATGAAAAACAATAAAAAATTGCCTTAGAAATCAAAGTAGAAATAGTCTGCTTAGAAGCAAGCTTTCCCAAAGCCCTTGGATGAAAATACACAAAACGTTAATTAGATTTCCTGATAGCTTTAGTTTTATCCAAATAAAATCTGAGTTGTCTGTGCACATCCAAGGTGTGTAGGCTCCTCTCACTGGAACACTGCGGAGAGGAGAAAAAAAAGGTATGTATGTATATGGACTGATTAAGCGACAACTCATTCACAACCTTGGGCATAAAGGAAGGATTGGTAGGCAAAGAAACCCTGTCCTTATGGAAAACCAGGAAAGGTGGAAAAATGTCATGAAGGTTTGTAGTTCAGACGCCCTTCTGGCTGAAGTAATGGCAAGCAGAAGCACAGTCTTCCAAGTACAATACTGCAGGGAAGTACAATACTGCAGGGAAGTACAATACTGCAGGGAAGTACAATACTGCAGGAACAAAAGGAGATACAGAGGTTTTACAGAACAAAATCAAGGTCCCAGGGAGGTAGAACAGGTTTTCTGGGATGTCTAATGTGAAGTACAAGTGTAACCTCCAATCTAGAGGCCAAAGGGAGAGACAAAGGCACACATGCAGAAATAGCTGACAGGTGAGATTTAACAGAAGAATAAGGCAACCTGGCTTTCAAAAGTTCACACAAGTAAGCTAGAACCAAAGGAATGTCTACATTTAGTGGGTCAAGTTTATGAGAAAGACACCAGATAGAAAACCTCCTCCATTTGGATAAGTAGGATTTCCTAGTACTGGGTTTTCTGGCCTCTTGCAGCACCCTAAACATCCTCAGAGAAAAGATGCGTAAAAGAAATTAAAAGTTTATCACCCGCAGTGTGAGGTGCAGAGTTGACAACCGAGGGTGAATGAGTAACCCCTTGCCTTGTGTGTAAGAGATCCACCCTGTGAGGAAACTTGTGATGATTGCCCTTGGCTAAATGCAGAAGAGGGAAGCAATGCTGTCTTGGCCATAAGGGAGTCACCAGCAAGATTTTTGGTTTGTCCTGATAAACCTTCAGCAGAAATTTCTGAATAAGAGGGAAGGGGGAGGGGAATGCATAGAGAAAAATCCCCTTTCAAGAGATTCATAGGGCATCCACCTTCCATACCAGAGGATATGGATCTCTGACACAAAACTTTTGAAGTTGTCTATTCAAAGGGGAGGCAAAAATATCTATTTGAGTTGTACCACACCAGTGGAGAATGTCCAGAAACACATCCCTGTGAAACATCCATTCATGGGATTAAGTCATGGACTTGCTCAGAGTGTTTGCCACAACATTTTGATTGGAAGAGATGTACACAGCCCGCCGAGTGACATGGTACTGAGTTGTCAGTGCCCATGCCAAAAGATCTAGCCTGCACAGAAGGTATGATTTCATCCCCCCCTGTTTGTTTACAAACCATAGAACTGTGGTGTTGCCTTTAAACAGTTTTAGAGGTCCTGGACCAAAAAAAGCATGAAAAGCCTGAAGAGCTAGCAGAAGACCACTCATCTCTTTTATGTGTTCCTTCCTCTGTGAAGGAGAGCACAGGCCTTGTACTTTCATGGATGCAAAAGCTGCCTCCCAGCCCAAATCTGAGATATCTGTGTACAACTCCTGAATTGGTAGGAAGGCTGTAAAGGCATGCATAGATTCTGGGAAATCTACTGAATCCACCAAAGAAGCTCCATCTTTAGGCAAGGAAGAAGAGGGACTACAAACTCCAGTGGGTGTGCATGCTGCTTACAAACTGATCTTAGGTACCATTGAAACTTTCTCATGTGGAGATTGACAAGAGGTAACATGGAAATAGTTGAAGCCATGAAGCACAAAAGCTTGAGAAACTCCCTGGCTGTCAAAGACTGCAGCAGGAAAAGGTCTTGGAAATAACTGACTCCTGAACCAGATTGACTTCTTCGAATCAGTCTCCAGAGCCGTGGACGAGGGTAAGGTGGTCAAGACAGCCTATCTGGACCTCACCAAGGCCTTTGACACCATCTCCCACTCTGGAACCATAGACAGACTTACTAAGCTGGGCATTAATCCCTACATCACTCGATGGGTTGCCAACTGGCTTACTGAAAGAACCCACACTGTAAAAGTAGCCGACTCCAAATCTAGCTCCAGACAAGTGACAAGTGGAGTACCTCAGGGTTCAGTCCTGGGACCGCTCTTGTTTGGCATCTAGTTCTCTGAAGTACAGGCCAACACTAAGGGACTCTGAATAGCAAAGTTCACAGATGACTGTAAACTGGGAGCCATTATAGAATCCCCAAATGATGTGGATACTCTACAAAAGGGCCTTGCAGAAACAGATGCTTGTGCCAGAGCCATGGGCTCAAGCTCAATGCCAAGGAATGCATAGTTATCCCCGTTGAGAAAAAACATGTACCCGTGAATTACCACATAAGTGGCAGTACACTAAACACTGAAAGTGTGATAAGAGACTTAGGGACACAGGTGGACAGTGGTCTCACCTTCGATAACCACATCACCACAACAGTCAGGAAATCCTTCTATGTGGCACACCTCATTACTAAGGGCTTTTCATCTAGAAAAAAGGAGGCCATTGCCCCACTGTGCTCATCCCTCATTAGACCCACTATAAAATACAACGCCCCATTTGGTATGTACCTCTCAAGACATCTGCAACAACTGGAAAGGCCACAGAAATACCTCACTAAAAGAATCACAGACCTAAAACAGATGCCCTAGGCTGACCGCCTTACAAAACTCCAGCTATACTCTGTTGCATATCGTCTACTCAGAGGCAATCTCTGCTTAACATACAAGGCCATGTCAAAACCAGAGCTGTTGGACATTCTACACTTAAAGAAATCCCAATCCCTCAGAGCCACACGCTCCAAGGAATCTAAACCTTGTCATCACAATAAACAAAACATGTTGGTGGGAGAGGTCCCTGACCCATAGACTCCCCAAACTCTGGAATAGACTGCCCATACATGTCAAGCAGAGCACCTCTTTGGCCCTCTTCAAAAGAAACCTTGACAATTGGATGGGAGAAAGGAAATTCACCCCGGGGATCACATCAGTCATCCTGCTAGACACGGGTCCAGGGAAGTAAATAGTGTGGGAAGAAATAGCCAGGGAATTGTTATGGGTAGGCTTGTATAGGCCCTAGGGCAGATAGCCTAGTACCAACCTATGAACCTATGACTAGAGACAGAACTTTTTGAGGAGAAAGAGAGGTCAATATGAGATCAGACTGAATCCTGCACCCCAAGCAAATGTGTTTCAGTGAAGGGGTGAGCATGGATTTTTTTTAAATTGACTGTGAATTCCAACCTTTGCAGAAGAGTAGTATTAAACATGAGATTGTGAATCAAGGTCTCGGGGAGGGGTGCCTGTAGCAACAGGTTGTCCAGAGGAGTCTGCAGAAAGCAATCACAGGAGCTGAACAATTTGTAAATACCCTTGGTGCTGTAGAGAGACCAATGGGCAAAGCACAAAACTGGAAATGTGAAAAAGCAACAGAAAACTGTAAAGGGGATGAATGAGAATATGTACATAGGCATTCTTGATATCCAGGGTGGCCAAATAGACCTGTGGAAGAATGAGAGGAAACAGTGTTCGGAGCAAAAGCATATGAAAGGTTGGGACCTTTAGGAAGGTGATGAAGTGAGAAAGGTCCAGAATAGGTCTTCATGGGCCATCTTTCCTGGGAACCAGAAACATCCTTGAGTAGAACCCTCTTCCCCTTTGTGATAGTGGAATGTCTTAGATAGTTCTCTGGGATCTCAAATCTTGGAGCACCACTGGGAAGAAAATAAGTTGTTCTCGAGGTGGTTGAGGAATTCCCATGAACGGAGGAAAATATTTCCAGACCATGAAATATCCTTTGTGGATAATGGACAGAACCCATGAATCTCGAGTGATAAGATCCCTGACTGGAAGGGAGAGATTAAGGCACTGAGAGAGAGGGAAATGTGACCAGAGGGATCCAGGTACCTGGCTTTCCTGAAGGACTGCTTTTGAGTAGAAGAAAGCTGAGAGGGTTTAGAATCAGCTGATCTCCTGGCACCCATTTTACCTCTAGAAGGAGGAGTTTTAGATTGTTTTCTGATAAAAGCAGTCTTAATCAGATAGTTCTTTTGGAATTTGGGAACTGAAGACACAAAGTCATGTTTTAAATCCTGCAACTTTTTACCTTTCTCCTGCAGGGACCTGAACAAGGTTGAAGCTACAGAACCAAATAAGGCATTATTATCAAACGGTGCATCCATTAGTTTAAGCTTAAAGTCATCAGGAAGTGGTTGAGCCCTTAACCAAGAGTATCTCCTTAATACAGAGGCAGAGGCAGCAGCCCTGGGAGATGCTTCAGCAGCATCATAACTGCATCTAATGGAGTGGTGTACCATTTGGGAAGATGCCTCCAAAACAGGGGAAAGCTGAGACTTGGCTTCTCTCTGACCTTCTGGATTCAGATGTAGAGTGGCCTGGGAAAGAAGGGCCAAAGCTTACTTATTCATATGGGTTTGATAGTTAATTGCCCTAAAGGCAAGAGTAGCTGAAGTATACACTTTTCCCCCATACCTTCCATGGTTTTACTCTCCTTATCTGAAGGGAGAATGAAAGTAGGAGTAGCTACAGAAACAACCACTGAGTCTGCAGCAGGGCATTTATAAAGGAATTTACCATCCTCTGGAACGTTGTGGAACTTATCTGGCCATTTGGGGGCAGGAGCTTGAGAATTGGGAGTGTTTGAAGCAGAAGTAAAAGCATCCAGAAAAGCTGGCAGAACTGGAGGCACAGCATAAGGAGAAGGTAAATTCATTTGGATTGAATCGTAATATCTCTTCTGCACATCAGTAACCTGTGAGCAGTCCCACTTGAAAAATTCCCTCATAACAGCAACAGTCTTCTCAAAGATGATATCTTCTACATGAAACTCATTTCCATTGGACTCCTTGTCAGGTGAAACAGACATCTGGAAAACCCCAGAGGACATGCCGGTAGCTGACTCCCTGATGGCTTCTGCTCCAGTACCTGCCGAGGAATTCAAGCCAAAATTTAAATAGGTGTCCAGGCCTTCACTGGCTTTGAGAGGGACATCCAGAATTGGAAGTGCAGGCGAAGCTTCAAGCCTGAGTTTCCTTTGCTTTCACAGGCTCAGCAGAAGGGCCCAATGTACTCCACATAACATCACATGCTAACCTTTAAAGTCTTTGATTCTCAAGGAAAATATTAAGAGAGTGAAGGCAACTTTGCAAGATTTTGGGAACAAATGCCTGACTTATGGTTGTGGTTATGGCCTAAACAAAACAGCCGCTGACTATGGCTATCTTTATGTGGAATTTGTCTTCCACAGTGGCACTTGCCTTTCCTGGATGACATATAACCTCAGATAGAAAAGCAGCAGTAAAAGCAAAAGAAAAAACTCAACAGGGCACTTATCTGAACTGGCTTGTACAGCCACCAATAACTTGGGCTAGCAGACCGACAGTCAAAACTGGCATTCGGACTGGCAACAGGCAGGTTCTGAGGATGGTATGTGTGGACATCACTTTTATGGCCAGCACCAGCTTTGGGCCTACATGTGACATCCTACATACCTAGCAGTGGTAAAAGGCTTTTGTATACTGGCTGGTCATCAGCATCATTTAAGGCAGGGGATTCCTCATGTAAAGAATACTGCAACATAGGAATAGGACATTGATCTAGGCATTATGCCTGGAAAATAAATGCAAAGCATCAGGAAAGAGAATGTAGAATCCTAAAGCATGACTTGCACAGTTATACAAATGTTACAAAAAAGCTGAGGCATCCAAGTTAGAAGAGAAATGTGTCTTTTCTTGGCATGCATGCTTCAGTCCAGAGGAAGCTAATGAGCAAATAAGGCACTCAGAGCTGCCCCTTAATTTGATGACTGGGTAGAACTCCACAGACTGAACTCTTCTATATAATCCCAGAGTATAATTACCAACACACATTTACAGAACGGAAAACACAACATTGTTTACAGAATTATACATTTGGTTTATGAAATATTGAGCACGTTCTAGCAGTGAAATCCTAGTGATATGAGACAACAATCCAAATATGTAACACATTAATGCAAAGCAAAGCAGCTTGTTCCAAGTACCTAGTTTGACAATAATGTATCCAGTATTCAGCAGTATATACAAGGATCACCCAGAGTCAGTTAACTTCCCTAATAGCCTAATGGGGTTCAGTGAGCATAAATCTATCCTTATGCCAGCTACAGCAATATAATGAACAGTGTTGCACTGCCTGGAAATCAGCTGTTTCTTGAAGTCACTTAGGGGACTATATCAGAAATGTAAGGGGACTATATCAGAAATGTAAGCAAAAAGTAGATAAATTAGGTTCCCCTAGCATCAATAAATATAAAGTAGACATGGCTTCCACTCCTGGATCACATATGTAGTGGGATGCTGTGCAGAGACGTCTTGTGGTAGGTTCCATCTGGAATAATCCCCAATGTACAGCTTGTGCATAAAGGACTCAGGGGAAGGGAGTATGAACCTTGAAGTGAGTGCAATCTGGAGTAACCTTCAATGTACAGCTTCTCCACAAAGGACTCAGGGGAAGGGAGTGTGAACATTGCAGTGGGTACCATCTGGGGTAAGCCCCAGTGTACAGCTTGTTCACAAGGGACTCAGGAGAGGGGAGTGTGAACCTATCAAATGGCAGAAAGCATTCAGAATGAGCATCACAGATATGCGTAGAGTTCTAGCTGAGCACTCCTGGGACATGGAAGCTTGTACCAGCACCTTTCTCAGCAGAGCAGAGACCGCACTGCACTACTCATCAGGAAATGGAAAAACACATAAGAATATATATAAACCCTGGTGGATTGCAGCTGCAGTCACCAGGCCCTGCTTATCTCTCTAACCCCAGTGCCACTAGATGTCAGAGGAAGGAAGCAACAAATGGGAATCTTGGGTACAGAGGAGGTTAATGTTCATGGGGGGGGGGTGCAAAAAAGTACCCCAAAGCACTGTAAAAGTGGAGAGGAAGAACATGAACACACAATCTAAGTTTAAAAAGAAAAAAGTAGTGGGTTGGGAAAGAACTAAAGGACTGTTATTTCACAGAAAGAGTCACTTGTTTTCCTGAAAAGAAGAATGGCTGAAAAAAGACTAATTTTGAGGAGATGTAAACCATTAGATAAGAAAGGCCTGAATATTATCCAGTAAATAAATAGTAGCCAGATTTGATGGGTTATACAGTTCTTATATGACATGATGACAGCTACTTTCTGAGCATTAATAATACATATATGTCATTGTGCAAATCAAAGAAAAGCAAAGTGGAAATACACATACTAGTTCCAGATTTCTATGCAGTCACCTATGGAAATACACATACTAGTTCTAGATTTCTATACAGTCATCAATGTAAATACACATACTAGTTCCAGATTTCTATGCACTTATGGAAATACATATACTAGTTCCAGATTTCTATGCAGTCACCTATATGCTTCCCTAAAGCATGCATTAAACAGTTCTGAAATATGTAAATATTTTCAAACATCAGTTAAAAGATTAAGTAAGGTAAAGCAAGTTGATTCTTCATCTGTGACACTGAAAAACAAAGTAGAAATAAAACAGTAACTACTTCTCATCAAAGGATATGCACATACTCCAGGTACATTATTCCCATTTCTAGGTCACAGACAACTTACATTTGTGCAACTTGCAAAGTACTCATCTGTTAATTTTAATACTTGATGCTTAATGTTTTATATTTTATGTACCTTTACCACCTACAAGATGCATTAAAAATTCATTTCCAGTGCTGAAAGGCACTGGTACCGAGAGTGATCTCTATAAGTAGCGGTTAAAGATATATGGACAACAAAATTACAAATGAGGAAGTATGAGACAGTGAATGAATCAAAAAAGTAGCATTTAAATGCATTCACATTTATATTAGAAGAGTAAATGCATCCACATGGTTCCTTGCAGGAGTGTAACTAGGCATATGTCACACTAATTTTCTTTGTTCAGGAGGATATAATACATCATATAAAAACAAAGGGAAATTCATTCATTAATTCATTCATTCATTTTCTACCCACAATCCATTTCAGCATTAAAGGAGAGAAGAAGTGCATCCCTGCACTCACTGAGTTCTTCTCAGAAAAACTAATGCTGAGCAGAATGACAGTCCCTCGCAGGTTACACACATTTAGGAAACGTGGAGGTATGCCAATTTGCCTCCTGTCCATCGTTAGATGTGGAAAGAAAGCAGTGCACCTGGAGAAAGTCTAAGAGAACAAAGGAAGGCTATGCAGACTCCATGCAGATGGCATCCAGCCAAAAAATGAACTAGATAACTGGGTGCTGTACCAGTGGGCATGCTGCCTGTTTTTGGTTATTACTTTCCACTGATGTAAGTCACTGTGCTTTACTACAAATACATGTATTTAATTAGTTAACTTCAAAACCAATCTGCTTTTAGTTAGCAGATAGTTAATATGTAGGAAAACTTTTGTATCATTTCATTTAACATCTACATCAGTGATTTTCTGCTAAGGCAAAAATAGTAGAGCAATCCTTCCAACAAAGCAAGGCAGCTCTGCTCATTTTTTATCACAGTACACTGAAACAGCAAGGCAGTGTTTCCCCGAGTGAAACTCGGAACTTGCAAAGCAAGAATGTTTCTTCCAGGATGTATGTAAAAACTGTAGCTATTTTATTCATCCACATTGGAACAATGTTTCTAAGTACAGTAATACTGTGAGTAGCAACAAAATTGCCATATAGAATATAGTACACTATTTATTGCTGAGCTTTACTAAGCAGGGTAGTTAATACCACACAACTGAGAATGAGAAAAACTTGTATAAACACAGGAAAAGACATACTGTCCATCAACCACAGGCCTCATGCAACATACAATGTTGAATCACTGAAGGCTCACTGTTATAATGCTTGCCAACTACTGTGTACTTAATGACTTTACTGACCACACAGCTTTAAATGCAACTGCTGGGAAATGGATAAATGTACAAATTACTATAAAAGATGGCATGTAGATGTTTAAACTGTCATGGGAAAATGCTCTTTAAATGTCAAAGGTGTTGATGTGATTCTTCCTCTGAGAAGCACTACAAGTCACGTAAACAAGAGGAAGAGAACAAACTTTAGTGTTTGTATTTAGAAGCCATGTAAAGAAGATATCATGGGAATATTAACTAACGGTTTATATAATGTATTTTGCATGTTGAGAAATCTGCAGACAAAGACATCATTATTGTTAATATATTCTTATGATACAAATATAATAGTTTAATATTTAATATAGTGAGTAGGAAAGTGCATGCTTGATTTCTTTAGTACTGATCCCCAATATGAATATTAGAATATTTTCTGTTCCATAAATGTACCCCTCAGAAATCCAGCCTTTTTTAATTAATAGACTGCATATTTTGGGTTAGCCCAGTGCCATGGTAGTTAAAATATACTGGTGCAAATTATATATGTGATATGGCATTTTGCAGAAAATAAATTGTATTACTGCAACAAGGGAAGCAATTACTGAATGTATAGATGCAGTCTGTTTTCCTTCAGTAGTGTAAACCACATCTAAAATATATTATTTGTACTTTTGAGTATTTGGAAAATACAGCAAATACACCGCAGATGTCAATATTAACTTAAAGAAAGTGTGTCATGCTTTCACAAAATACACTTGCATCTTGAATTATATATCAGAAAAGCTGATTTATGTTCTATAAGCTGCATACTGATCTTCTCTAACAAAATGTGAGAGTGTTAGATTAAATCTGGGGGGGGGGGGGGCAGGAGCAACTTTTGATATCTGAGGCCAAGAAAAGCCACCACTGGCAGCCAATGGTCTGCTCCATAGGGACAAAAAAATTAAAAAATAGTATTGATAAAGAATAGGGCAGCCACGATGGTGCAGCGGTTAGCATTGCTGCCTCACAGCAAAAGGTTCTCCGGTTCTATTTTTGGCTGGGGTGCCTTCTGTGCGGAGTCTGCATGTCCTCTCTGTGGTCACGTGGGTTTCCTCCGGGTGCTCCGGTTTCCTCCCACATCCCAAAGACATGCAGTAGGTGGACTGGACACTCTACATTGGCCCTAGGTGTGACTGTGTTCATGTGTGTGCCTTCTGTGGAAGGTTGGGCACGGGGCTGGCAACTCGACACCGTAAGACTCCACTGCCAATCATGAGCAGACAGATGATCCACTGTGGCAACCCCTAACTGGGAAAAGCAGAAGCTGAAAGATGAAGATTGATAACAAAGAACACTGTTATGTGCAGCATTACAAAGTATTAGATGATGTAAATGTGATAAATCAGAAGCATATTTTACAGAACCAAGGCCATTTAATTGAACATTTATTGTGTTCCAGCTTAATGAATATGATTACTTGAAACAACTGTCCCAGATTTGGACAACCCATATTCCACACCAACCATTGTGACACAGTACAAATGTACACTACTACATCAACACATCTGGAACTTTTAACATTCATCCAGGGAAGGAATAAGATAATGAAAGGTATTCACTTTTCAGATACTAGAGAACATCACGGTCTCTCCTTAAGAAATTCTAACTGGCTGCCTGTTACAGAAAGATTCTTGCTACTAGTAAATTCACTGTCTTTCAAACTGACAAAATGACTCACTGTCTTCCCTTAAAAAAAGGCTATTCTAAAATTAACATTGTATGCTCTATGGACTACTTTCCTAATAGAGTAACCAGTGAAACAAAATGTTTTGAAACTATCCCAGAAGCTTGAAATGCATTCATCAAAACCTTAGAAACTTAACCATTTGCATTCATTTTAGATCTATAATAAAAGAAACTCTGATGGATGAAAACAAATGTGATTGCTTTTAAGACCATATTTAACTTTCTTATGAATGTTTTAACTCTTGCATGTGACATATGCATTTCACTAATAAACAGTTATACACCAGATGGTGACTTTACTGAAAAGTTGTAAATATTGTCACTTTTGTTATTCTGCTTTATACTCTCTCAGTTAAAAAGACTCAAGAAAATCTACTCCAAAGCCAGGGGACAGTGTCTAGTAATGTTAAGGAGGATGGACTTGTTCTTTGAGATCTATCATTATGGTAAGCACATAACTCATGAATCTACCATCTTCTATAAATAACTTGTCAGAATCCCTAGCAAATCCTATAAGGTGGCTCACTTTATGACCTTTCTAGAGAATACCCCTGGTTACTGGGCTGCCTCTCAGACTAATGCTAATTTTTCTATTATGTGTCATGCTTGAACCATATCTAGTGTGGGTTTCTCTGCATCCTAACACAAACAGCATTGAGGTAGCTGGACGTTAGCATCCACAGTGGGGAACTTTTTCCTCTTAATATTTTCAAGACATAGCTCTCAACCTCTTAGCACAAAAAAACTGGACAAAGTCAAAAATAATGGGGACACAAAGCCCCAAAAATAGGGACAAATTTTAAATATTGCTCTTAAGCTTAGAAAGTTGTTAGAATAAAAAGTCTTGTGTTACCATGCATTTTCTGAAGGATTTGAAGTCTGAAACTCAAATGCCTGTCATTACTTAAATTCAACCCTCAATGATTCGCCAGAAAACTCCAGAAAATCTCAAATTTTATGAGGAATAAACCAAAAATTTGAGGCAAAAATCTGGACAATTGAGAGGTATATCAAAATGTACTTTGACCTCTGTCTCAGATATTCATGGACCTTTAAAAGGATATCCATGAAGATCATTTTGATGTCCTTGGCAAAATCTGTTAATCAGGGACATGCCTACTAGTTCACCATAATGTCAGACTTCATGGCTTTTGCCAAAACCTCTGCTTCATTACAGAAAATGCACACATTGAGGTTGGTCATGGGTGATGAAGTTGACTGGGAAAGAAGCTTGTTCTTATCTAGTCCATTCAGCAACTGATTTAAAGCTTGGCACATTGCACTGAGGTATCATATTCAGAACCCTCCATTTGAAATGTGTAGTTCAGTAGTCATAATGTAAAAGTAAGGGACACATAAATCTGTTTCACTGAACTGTCCATTATACTCAACTCCCTGACCAGTAGATAGATTTATAGGATCTGTAGATCAGTGTCTTCTTAGGGGTAACTGCTGAAACTAAAGTGTCAGGTTTAGACATCTTTGACAAGACAATCCACTCCTTTATGGGAACCAAAGGATGCAGCCATTCTCTTTTAAGACAGGGAACATGATATCTGGATTTCTGAAACTGCTGGTGTGACATCACTGATGTTACCCAACAAGGGAAGGACTGCTGGGTAGACTGACAGGCCTTCTGCAACCTTCTTTAAAGAAGAACACTCAGTCAGTGGGCTTTACACTTCTCCAATGTATGAGCTACACATATTTCATAAATTTGGGAACATCTGAGAGGAATGCAGGGGACTTGTCATCCTTCTCTTCCAGATTTGTTATTCGGGACACTGGGGGAATCTTGGTGCTTCTTTTTGCAGGAAGCATTCCTTGGTTTCTACAGCAGTGAATCCAGAGGACCCAAAGTAAGATACTCTCTTGAGAGCAGATGCATCATGACAGAGCCAAGGGCTTAAAAAGACACTGCTCTAGCATTAAACGTGGTGCCAGCATTGAGGGTAAGTATGGCAGTGATGGGAACTGATGCAAAAGAAGGTGCTGACTCATCATCAGCATCACAGAAAGCTGATTTTACATGGAAAATCTCAACACCAAAAACTTTAGGATCAGGTGTACCAGGGGCAACACTTATGCTATGGCATCAGCATCAATGCTGAAATCCTAATCCTTATCAGAAGTTTTGAAGCAACATTGGTGCCAGCAGCAGAGGTATTGACAAGACCTAGACTGACAGGATATGTGATGCTGGAAATATTATCAAAGTATTTGCATGATGCTGGAGGAATTTTTTCTTGCACATAGATTTGCAAACATGATTAATATATCACTGCAGAAATGAAAAGTCAAAGCCCAAATAGAAGGAAGGAGAAACAGCTAATAAGGGAGAAAACTACAAAACAAAAAGCACTGAAGAATGTATAGGCTTATACCCAAGAAAAGGAAAAATACTGCGCTGAAAAAAATCACAAATAATGGTAGAGAAACAGAACAATGAAAATCAGACTACTGAAAAAAAAGAAAGGTTAAAAAAAACAAGAAGACTCCATCACATATTTTCAGATGTATTTAGCAAAAATCACCTAGGGCAAATTGAGGCTAGGGCAAATTGAGGCTAAGGCAGATTGAGGCTAAGGCAGACTGAGGTTAAAGCAGATTGAAGCTAAGGCAGACTGAGGCTAAGGCAGACTGAGGCTAAAGCAGATTAATTTTCTTCAAACAGAGCTTAAGCTTAGCAAGATCATCTAGGGAGGCTAGGTACTGCACTCCATAATGGGATAGGCTGACTGGCAGCCTGAAAACATTTTACATGCAGAGTGGTCATAACACTTGTTGGCCTTAGTCATGTTGTTCAAATACCAGGAGCAGCCTTAGGTCAACTGGTGCCCTATGCAAAAGGGTTCCACTGCACCCCCTCCCCACCACACTACCCGGTGCCCTCATCCTGGTCTGCCTACACCAAATAAATACTGGAAAAGTGCCCCTGCTAGAGCAGAGCCCTAGGCGGCCGCCTAGTTGGCCTATGCCTAAGCTCGGCTATGTCAAATGCTCCCACAACAAACATACCAACATTTGACTGAGGTTTACCTAAGGAACACTCAACTGACATCATCAATGTAGACCCACCATTGCTCCTCTCTAAATGGTACAATTACAGCACTTTTCTAGTGTACAATTTTCTTTTCACTATTCTGTAATCTTAAAATATGTTTAATTAATGTTTTAATTATCTACAGCTTGAGTCTTAACTTTCTGCTGGGGAGTAAAAGTGTTACTGTTCTGCAAGAAATATATCACATTCCTGTTCTAGAGTAGAACATGAAGCAAAACAAAAACAAATATAAATTTCTGACATAACAACTTGTGGGACAATATCCAAATGCCTTTGCATGCTCAAAGAAAGTAAGAATCAATATTTCTCCTCTAAAAAGTTATAAAATGTATAACTAATTCTCATATTCCAAGTCACAGCTGCAAAACACATTTTGGCTTGGCTTTGAGAAATAACATCTGTGACATGCAAAAGATTGTGTAATCAAAATGCAATGAGAAAATCTGCAGCCAGATTAGTAAAAATCTCCAGAGTTATATGCATACTCAACACAAAGCCACTAGTGAACTGGAATAACTGCAGCAGTATTCATAATCTGACAAATAATTTGGGACTGAAACTTTTTATGACCCCAGTTCATAAACAACAGGCACAAAAAGTTTTAATTCTTTAAAGGTGAACATGTAGGAAATAAATAAATTACAATGCATTCCTTATGATATGGGATCTCAGAAGGGGATATTAGCAATCTATATCTAAAGCACAAATGGTTTGTAAAACATATAGTCTATAATGCCTGTTGAAAAATGATTAAAGCTTTAACAGGATTCCGATTTGCAAAAAAAAAAAAGAAAGAAAGAAAAATAATGTGAAATTACAATCTTCTTTTACATTACAATGGGATAAACATGCTATACATTTTCCTATTTAGTGAAAAAGGATTCTTTTGTATAATTTCCTTTTAGAAAACATAAGAAATCCAAAAATGATCTTTGCAAGCAAAAACATAATTTACATAACACTAGTCTAATTTTGACAGTAATCAAAGAGGAAATAAATGTGTAAACTAGGACCCACAAAAGTCTACCATACCACAAACCAGGTTAAGGATGGTGGTGGGATCTGAACAATGGTGAACAATGGGGAATAGCGGGTTGCTGGGCATATGGCACAAAAGTCAGTATATGGTGCAATATGCTGATCCTGCAACACTACACTATACAGAAAAGTGGGATTCGTGAAAAAAACATTATGTGCAGTTCATTAACATAATGATGGGGCAAGCCACATATTTTGCACTACACACTAGCAGATGTAGGACATTAGTATATATGAGTCCAGTTTAACAGAAGAGATGAAAGGTGTCATCAACTTGTGGCAACAGGGAAGGAAGTCTAACTGCAGTTAAGGTGGAATGGAAAATGACATCAACTGCCATGGGGAAGGTTAATAGGGCAAGGAGCTACACTATTCAAAGAAAGGGGTGGGACGCTGTGGGTTGTGATCTCTGGATACGATGGAGGGCTGTGATCTCATTCATTGAAAAGGATGGGGTTACTGTCAGATAAGGGGCTCTGACCACCAAAAAGTGGCAGGAAGAGGAGGAGATGAACACAACTAATTTGTAATGGGTAGAGCAAAAGCCACGGAGCTCAAAAAGTGCAAAGAGTTTGAAGGGTTCTTTAGACCACAATGAATGTCTAACAGTTTACAGTTTCCTTTCTGACAAGAAGGTGTTGAAGGTGGCCTTCTAACTTCTGACAATGGGCTGAAAAGAGGATGGTGTTTCAGTAGTGCTTACACTATGCTGGGGAGAGAATGAGGATTTAAACAGTTGCTGGATATCTGGAAGTGCAGCTGTGGGTTCAAACTATTGCTAAAGAGTGAGACGAGTGGTAGGGGTGTAGACATGGGTCAAATCACTGCAAAGTCAGAAATGGGTCAGATCACTGCAAAGTCATGGTAAGGAGTTGTGGTGGCTGCGTCATTGATCTCAGATGTAGATGTCAGGGTGGGGGTGACCTCTATGCATTGGCAAGCTAATAAAAAAAGAGGGTTAAAGGAAGCAGGGTATTCCACAATTTTCTGGAATATTCTGTTCTACACTCAGAAGTAAGATTCTAGAACTACATCAGATACAACATGCCACCATATACAGCTAGAGTATTTAGCATGTGTTTGGGGATGAAATTAAAAAATCCCAAGCCAGTATAATTATTTATTTATCTGCATTTGCCAGTTTGTTAATTTCTTTCTTTATTTGCCTTGCATAATCTTAACACATTAGGTTGCACAAGGTGTATGAGTTTTCTGAATCCCACTCACAGTATGGTTTCTTTGGTAGTCTAGAGGTTAGGCCTCCATCACTTTAGCTGGAATTACTTCATACTTAAATACAGCCCCCACATCCTTACTTACAAAAACACTGCCACCTTGCCAAGTCTCTGACTACACACTGTATATGGACTTCCATCAACAAAAAAAATGTGCTACCAGTCATACACTTCCCATGGCAAATTCTCATCGACCAGGTACACAGAACAATGTTAAGAGCAGTCTTCATGGCCCTTCCCCACCCAACCACTTGCAGATCCATTACTGTCATAGTACGACAGCTTTGTGACCCATAATTTTCCATTCATTCACTCCATCACATATGTATCCCCTATTCTAATGAAAAAGGGAAAACTCACATACCTCTCAACTGTACAGATTTTTGCAGAATGTACAGATTTTGGCCTCATATTCTTGGTTCCATTTTTCTTAAAATTCAGACTTTTCTGGCAAATTATTAGTAAATCATTAAAGATTGAAGTTCAAAAATAATGACAGCCATTTGAGTTTTAGGCGTCATTTCCTTCAGGAAAATCCACGCTAATGCAAAACATGTTATTCTATCAACTTTCTGAGTTTGTTAGAGTAATATTTTAAAATTATCCCTATTTTTGGGCCTCTGTCCCACTTTTATTTATGGCTTTGTCCAGATTTCTTGCTCTAAGAGGTTGAGAGAACACATTACTAGGTCAACTCTCATTCTTAAACCCTCTTCACCATGAAAAGGGGAAAAACACTTTTTATACCGTGTCTAAGCATTCTGCTTGTTGATTTATGCACTGAAATCCTGTAAAATGATTGGCCCTCATTAATAGACAGACATAAATGTAGTCATACATGTACTCATATATATTATATACACACACACACATACACAAACCATCAAGGAAAACAAATGCAGGGAAATATCTGAAAGCAATGAAAATTTACGATGAGATTTACAAAGAGCAGTACACCATAATTCTGCAATGCATGATTCATTACTTTAGGACAGGTCCAACTTGTGTCTAAAATGTTAGACTAAAATTCGTACACTTCTATCAAGACATTGATGAAACCAGCAGAGAAAATACAATACCTCATATGCTGACTTGCTTTATTATACAATTGCCTGTAATCTGAAAGTTTGTGTGAAATGAAAATTACAAAGGAAAAAAACATGTAGTTACTATCATAACGAGGCATTCTTGGAACATTGTGGCTTTCCCATAAAAACTTAACAGCCCTGTCCGAACTCAAATGCTATGGCAACTCAGTAATCAGCAAAAGACAGAATCAGTCTAGACAGACTGCATATTTTAAATTTTATTTAAAAATCACCACATTTACATACAAATTTACTACAAGATTGGTAAATACGCAGTTACGCAACCACATTTATAGGTGAATAACTACTGCTTTTTGTGATTTTTATACATATATAAAGGACAGACTTATGTGTCACATATGAACACACATGCACACATATGTTCTTGCAAGTATATGGACAAACACACACACATTAGACTTCTCATCTCCCTTACTAAAAAATGCATTTAGTTTGTAAAACAGCATTAAGTCCCATAACAAACATAATAACAGTTGAGGCAGTTCTTCAAACAATTACATGATGATAGAACTATTATGTATGTCCTGTGATTTACATTTATCCAACATCACTTCAAACTTTTACGATTGCTACACTCACCTGTTTCAAGAGGTTAAACATTCCACTTAACTGACAATAACAATTTGTACTTTTTTAAAGCTATGCTAGGTACTCTCATCAGTCCCAAACCAGTACAATTTGTTTTATTCTTTCTACACTGAAACATATCTCCACAATATTCTCATTTCTCATAACTTAAAAACATCCCTAGGAAACCTTTAACTTAAAATGAGCACTGTTCACTGAAGTTACTGCTGACTCCTGGAAATCATCTTAATGTCCACATCAGATTGTACTATGACATTACAGATATAGCACATTCTGCCCTGCAATGCAGTCAGAAGGCTTTTTCAGTAACACAGAATGCATTTCCAGCACCAGCATTGCCTGGCATACCTCTCAACTGTCCAGATTTTTGCAGACGTCCAGATTTTTGTCTCATATTTTTGGTCTGTTACTCACAAAATTTGTGGTTTTCTGGATTTTTGTGTGAATGAGGACTGAACTTATATATAATAAGGACAGGCATTTGAGTTTCAGACTTGATATCCTTCAGAAAAATCTATGGTAACACAAGACCTTGCATTATATCAACTTTCTAAGTTTATAAGAGCAATATTTAAAATGTGTCCCTATTTTTGTATCTTTGTCCCCCTATTATTTTTGGCTTTGCCCAGATTTTTTGTGCCCAGAGGTTGAGAGCTATGAGCATTGGGAATTTCAAAATTTAAATATTCCACCTCAGATACAAGTTTTAACGAGTTTCTTAAATTTTCTGGTCTTTTAATTACACATTAACACACGCAACCTAGAGGGCATTAGTGGGCTTAAAGAATAGTCTCTCTGTAAAATTGTTGTATTTTACTTATTTAAGTACTATTTTATTTTTATATATTTTTGATGTAAAATAGTTCCTCTGCCTTATGTTTCTTACTTGCTGTCATATATGTTAATGGTGTTTGAGAAAGCATTTTATATCCATAATGCCAGGTATTTACTTTATATTTTTGGACCCTTCCAACTAAAATATTTGGTTTATTGCCGGTCATTAGAGACAGAAGTTACTAAATAATGACATACATTTGAGTTTCAGAGTTTTATTTCATTCAGAAAATTCATGCTAACACAAATGCTTTTATTTAAGTCTGTAATTGTACAAGATCAATAATTAAAATCTGTTCTCATTTTTGAGCCTTTGTTCCCATTTTATTTTTAGCTTTATTCAGATTTCTGGGTCTAGAGGTATACAAACCTTTTTGCTGCTGCCAGTGATAGATCCCCCCCCCCCCACACACACACACACACACCTCTGCTTCAGAAAATGCATGGTAACACAAATAATTTGAAATATGTTCCTATTTTGAGCCTTTGTCCCGTTTATTTAGGCTTATCCAGATATCTTGATCTAAGGCACATCTCTCAGCTGTACATATTTTTGCAGAAGGTCCACATTTTTGCCTCATATTTTTGGTCTGTTTCTTATAAAAAAATGTGTGTTTTGACAAACTACTGGATGATATCAAGCTTAAAGTCGCTAAATATTGACATGCATTTGGGTTTCAGATTTCATATCCTTCAGAAAAATATATGCTACCACAAATCGTGTACTTCTAGCAACTTTCTTATAAGAGCAATATTTAAAATGTCTTCCTATTTCTTAGCATTTCCCCTCAGTTATCTCAGGCTTTGTCCAGATTTCTTGTGCCAAGAGGTTGACAGGTATGTCTAAGATGCAGGTACGTAAAACTGCTGCTGCTGCCAAGGCATCATTCTCTCTTCACTCTCTCTCAAACACACTACCAGGGCATCGTTCAGTTGGTGTCACACTTCAGTCTCTCTCTATCTCTCTCTCTCTTACACAGACACATACACAAACACACACACAGTGTCTCTGCTTTCATGCACGCATTTACTCACACATGCAAATAGAAACATAAACATACACTTTTCTGTTTCACCTGATCGATCACTCTCTCTGTCTCTCTCTTGCTCTCATATATGCATACAATGTCACACACATGCCTTATTTTAATTTTTCCTTTTTTTATTTTACAGTCGCTAATTAGCAAAAGTGCTGCTTAGTGACTGTAAAAGAATGTCTTGCTTGCTGTCACTGACATGCATGCATATACTCAAACACAGACATATAGAGACACAGACACACACACACCTTTTTTTAGTTGTATTCTTTTTTTTTTTTTATATTTTACACTCACTAAACAGCAAAAGCTCTGCTTAGTGAGTGTAAAATAATGGCAGCCATTTTGTTTTCTCAGTCCGAGTTCCACAGTGGTTGATATGCTGCAGTGAAATGGCAAACATGTTTTTCAGCGGGCATTACTTGTACATTAATACCCTGCTGGAGAATACTCATTCTCAAATCAGGTTACTGATGTACAGTTTGCCCATTGTCTAGTCACTTAATAAACAACTACAAACCCATGTTGTGTTGTGCTGCTCTGCAAGTTATATTATACCTTATCTATGCCAGTGAGACAGACTGTTAAATATTTTTCAGTTTCTCCTTGTCTATGTAACCCCATCTTTGATGTTATTGCTTCCTACTGTATGCTTTCATCTTGTTTATTTATACATCTGTCTATGTGCCTTCATTTTATATAGAGAGATATAGAGAGAAAGAGAGATACAAACAAACCAAACAAGTTGCATGTAAAGATCAAGCTCTGGCACATGGATTGAAAATATAAATGCAGCCCAATGAAAAAAACACTCCAGCACCTTATAAATGCATGAAGAAATCCTTTATTAGCAGTTACCAGACCATGTTTTTGCTCAGAAGAACTCTTTCAAAGGAATACAGAAACACACACATGCACATTTAAGAAGAGTAAAACATAAAAAGAGAAATATAGCAATACAGATGCATCTGTGTGTGTATATATATTTAGAATTTTGTTTGTGAATTAAACAAAACATGCTGGAAAGACAGATATGTGTCCCAGAGACTACCCGTCCTATGGAATGGGCTTCCCATCCATGTGAAGCTGAGTTTGTCTATTACCATATTTAAGCACAACTATGACCAGTGGATGGGAAATAAGAAATTTCTCCAGGCCTGGTGCCCATGTCCCTTATGGACAGGGGTAGCTTATAAAGGCCTGGCTCTCAAAGTCTTATTCAGATACAGCACATCATTATTCTTTCAGGAAAACTTGGCTAGGCATAGAAAGTCCCCCCCGGGTCATTAGCCTAGCAATACACATACACACACATCACCATGCTTATGTATGGATATGCACCTCTATATGTACATATATTTTATATATGTAAATATATCTATATATATATATATATATATATATATATATATATATCTATATATATCTATATATATCTATATGTATATATATATATATATATATATATATATATATATAGATATATATCTATATATATCTATATATATATATATATATATATGTGTGTGTGTGTGTGTATTTCTTTTTGTGTATTACTGTGTGCATTATCTTTTATTTTACTTATTTATTTGTTCCAGCCACTGTGGATCTCTGGTCCCTATCTGCCCTAATGCAATATTCTAAATTTGGACCACAACATTTTTGGGAATACTGTTAACATCATTCTTCATTGGGTGGATCCTGTATTTACAGAAATGACACCTATGCAGTGACATTTTCCTCTATTGCCTTGCTTACCACGTTTTGCCTCCTAATGTGTCCAACATTAGTTCTCTGTTAGAAGCTGCAACACAGAGTGTACCCTCAGCATGTCACCTCCCAACTTCCCCCCTTTGAAAGGTCAACAGCCATTGATTTATCAGTCCTCTCTCATCCTGCATCAATTCGTCTAGTGCCTTTACTGCACCTTGACTGTTGCTCAAACCAAGGTGACTGGGCCTGGGGTCATAGTAAGGTCTGCAAAAAAAATTATACACACATATATATACACATACACACATACATATACATATGTGTGTGTGTATGAATTTATTTGTGTGTAGATATATATATATATATATATATATATATATATATATATATATATGTGTGTGTGCATATCCATGCACAGAGACAGACACACACACACACACACACACACACACACACACACACACACACACACACACACACACACACACACATACTGTATAATGTCACGAATGATTGATGTTAAATATTTAGTACACAAAATATCAAACAAAACATGTCAACCGCTCATAATATTGACCACACAAATGACCAAATCCCAGTACATTGAAAAAGGAAACAAACTTTTTTTCCTGATATTTATTTATTTAAATAAATAAATAAGACAGAAAAGGAACTTTTTTTCCTTTTTTAGTTTACTGGGTTTTGGTCCTTTGTGTGGATAGTATTATGAGTGGTTGACATGTTTTGTTTGATGTTGGTAAAATGCATGGTTGGGGTTAGGATTAAGTTTAGGGGCAGGATTAGGGAATACAGTTAGCATGCATTGCTAAGGTGAGCAAGGCGCACATGTTTCAGGCTCTGCTGCTGCTGTAGTATGAATACTTTTGCTTGTTCTTCCCCTCCATCATGTCTACAGCTGCTTCACAACTTACCTTCCCAGTCCACCTCACTCAGCTTTAATGTGATTTCTTCAGCATGTGGTTCCTCTACAGACAGGCCTTATGTCTTTAGTTACCTATCCTTTTGCATGCTTTATGTTTGAAGTCTGCAGCTGTTATCATTTGCTGCATGTTCATGTCAAATGTAGACAAGCAATGATTATTCTACTTTGGGTCTGAAACCTTAAATCTTATTTGCAAAATGTTTGCCTTTTAAAAACATAACATATAAGATATTATGCCCAAGAGATGGATTTTATGCCAGCTGCCATAGTTTCATGAATTTCTTAACAACCTTCTTGCCTTTCAACAAAAGCTTTTCTGTACAATATCACCAGACCAATTAGGGTTACCACCTGTCCCTCTTTGCGAGGGACAGTCCTTGTTTGGGCAGTTGTGTCCTGTTGAAAAAACTAAAAAATGGCAAATGTCCTGAGATTTTAGGACAAAAATATGTCCTAAGTTTTCTTTAATAGTTGCATAAATCGGTTATTTTGTATCTGAAACACCTAAATGCTATAAGAAATAGTTTAAGCAACTTAAATACTACACAAATAAGTTTTTATTTTGGCAAAAAAGTGAAATTTTGTCCTTTACATTGGCCATGGATATGTAAATTTCACATTTTTACAAAAAATGCCCCACTTTGGGCTTTTGAAAAGGTGGCAACCCTAAGACCAATTAGCATCAGAAAAGTAAAGTGTGAATAAGGCAAGCAAAAACTCAAGTTTTCTATCCATTTTATTGAGCACATGGTCTCTTGCCTTGTGCTTCAAATGGCTACTGTTGCAATTATGTTTACATTGCAAATAATCAAGATTAAAAACATGTTTTTTCATTTATAGTAGCTCACACTGTCCAGCAGACAATAACCCATTGCTGCCCAAGTGGAGAATGTTACTTGTGACAGTGGTTTGCTGCTTTTAGTCACACTAAGTACAGGAAAGGCGCCATTAACTCTGGTTACAAGCCAACCCTGCCCCCCTGCTTTGAATTTCCCTGTTTCTTCCTGTGACACTTGCACAAATGAGTATCACCACATCATGATACAGCTGTTGGGCAGGTAAACTTCTTGTACTGCACCATCTCTGGTGGCAGTAGAACATTGCAGGTTGGTCTGTAATACATAACACCTTCACTGAGAGACAGCTTACAGTAACAGCATCACCTTTAATGCATCACCAACAGCACTAGGCTACCCTTCCTTCCATTAAAGTTCTAATACAGGGCGGACCAAGCTTGCAGTAAAGTGATAGTTCTCAATGAATGTCACATGCGTATTCACAACATTAAATATATGGATTGTGGAATGGCATCTGAAGTTTAAATCTATTTATACTTAACAGAGTGTAATATAATCTGCTGGTGTTAGCACATTCCACATGGCTGCAGTTGTTCATATTCAAATAAAGCATCTGGTCAGTCCCGGGGGTCCTGAATGCAAATCTTTAGAGACTGGATGCAATGAGTGTACGTTTACTTTAAATGTCAGTTTAGCATATTTTTGCTCAGTAAACATAGTAAGTGAATGCACACCTCTGCTGTTTCATTCGACAACACATTTATTGCTACGTACAATCACTGTATGAGAAAACATTAAGAACTACTGTACATGAAGGAATGGGGCATGTCAATAATAGATGAAGGCAACCCTGAACTACTACTGCCAAGAAGTGAAGTGTAATACGGCGATTAAATCTGTAAGTAATGCATAGGGAGATAGAAAATGGGGAAAAGGAAGATGCTGGTGAGGTATGCAAACAATGAGGTAGTAGTAGAGGTCAGGAAATAGAAGTGTGTAAGCTTTGGGACAATGTGGGGTACCAAACAAGAGGCTGAAATTCTTTCATAATGAAATCAGTTTGCTATGTAAAAAGTAGAGAACAAGGCAAGGCTGTTGAAATTTTACTGCCTGAATATTGGATGTCAGCTGTGGATGGCATATGTAACGTAATGGTGGTAATCTGCTCCATAAGAAGCATTACTAATTGCATGTACGTGTCTTGTTCATAGGACATGGCACAAAACAGGAGAAATACAGACCATTAGCTTTAAAAGGCAGTAAATCTGCCCTTTTCTTTGGCCCAAGTCATCATTCTTAAGGTAACAGAATAATCCATTTTATATATCCAGAACTTATCTAAGCAGTCCTGTCTTAGATTGTGATTTATTGATCTTTACTTTTAAAAAGAGGTACAACTGTCAGCAATAGGGAGCAGAAGCTACTGCATGCAATGTACAGAAATTCCAGCTTTTGTCTGACTCTCAGAATTTGTACGGTCGGAGCAACTGTACTTGCTTTAATATTTAGTTGTATGTTGTTTGTATGATTTTTCTCATAGAGGTTTATTTAAGTTCTCATTGAATTATGTGGTAACTGATTTTGATTATTCTTTTCTTTTATATTTTTATTCATTTGGAGCTGGGTATGGATTCCTTAAATGAGTATGCCATTAATGATTTGCTAAAACACAAATACCTTATACAGTGTAATAAATGCTATCTATATTTAAAGGTAACACTTGATAATACTGGTGATCTGTGTTCCTTATGTCAACATTTGGATGAATTGCTTACCATTATTATTATTAAATCTAGACTTACTCTTTTGGCTTTTCACGGTTAGGGGTCTCCACAATGGAACTCCAGTCCGCTAATGATTGGCAGTGGATTTTGTATGGTGCTGAGTTGCCAGCCCGACACCCAACCTTCAAAGAAGGCACACCCATTCATGCACGCACCTACATAAATCTAAACTTACTGATGAGGATTATACTTGTGCAATTGGCAAGACTTGGAGAGCTGTAGTTCACATATATTAATGACTGGACTGGTGTGATAAATAATGTTAGACAAAGAGCAAATAGAACACATCTAGGAAAGGATGTGTGTATTGTGTGTAAAGATCACTCAACCTCTATGAAACAAGATGATGCCTCTGACAACTTCAGAATTCTGGATATAAGTATTCAGCAATCTTGAAGATTCAGACTGTTTAGAAGGAAATAAAAAAAAGAAAGAAAGGAAGAAGTTCACAACAAATAAGGAAGAAAAACAAAATTATAAATATCTGAAAAGAAAAGAGAATAAATACCAGGAGGACCCTGCTTTGTTATGTAGCACACAGACTACAGTAGATGATAACATTTTCTATCAGAAAACTTTTAGTATTCAGAAAAAGGCATAATTTTTCCAAAACAGAAGGTAAAAAAAAGCAAGGGGCAGGTGAAAAGGAAGAACTCAAAACTGAACATGGAAGGATAGAAAAACATTACTGTCAGAAAAGAAGATAAGAAAGCCAGATGGATGAGAACTGCATGCTTACAAATGTAATACACAATGTAAACAGTGCGATTAATAAGACTAATGGTGATGATTTTAGGGTGGGAGGGTGGCCTAATAGTTAAGGTGTTTGCCTTACAAACACAAGGTGCAGGGTTTGAGTCTCACAATGGATAATTGGCTAGGCTTAAAATGGCTCGCAAGGGCAGTTAGCTTAGTACTAATCTATGAACCTATGAACCTATGATAATTACTTTGTAACAATTGACAGAGCAGATATTACTGAATTGGAAATTGAAGATTCTACAGATCTAGGCTGTATAAGGAAAAATAATGGAGAAGGTAATTCTGATAAGTTATCAGAATTGGAAAGCTTGGGACTTAAAACTATATATCAGCTTGCATATGTTGAAAACAGATCTATTACCAGCTGTAACAATGTGTTCCATAACGATATAATAACAGCTATGAATGAAAAACTGTGTTGCGATGTATTTATATAGATTAAACTTCAGCATTTGACAGTGTCATACACAAAACACTAATCAATAAATTAGAACTAGGTATTGATTTATTCTTGATATGATAGCTACATGGCTAACAAATAAGACATGACAAGTATCATACAGCAATTGAACAGGTGAAATCCTTGGTTTCAGTCAGGGTATTCCACAGGGCTCCATCCTAGGTCCTTATTTGTTTAGATTGTATCTTTCAGACCTATCTTTTTCATCTGAGGTGTTCTACCACCATATGTAGATGGCTTGAAATTGGGTAAACTAATTACATATGTTGCATATAGGGCATGTCTGCAAAAGAACATGGCTAAATTGACCATATGGGCACAGGAGAATAATATGCTGATAAATACATCAAAAAACTAAGTATATGAGATTTGGGAGACATAAATTGAAAGGTGAATATTTAATACAACACACAGTGATTGAAACTGTAGATTTATTTAAGAACCTGGGTATATGGGTAGATCTACCTTTGAGTTTTTCTAATCATATCAACCAGCTGGTTAATGAAAGTTATAGAAATATAGGTTGTGTAAAAAGATTTATAAAGACTAGGAAATCAGAAATGATGAAGCCATTGATTGTTAGACCCAAACTTTAGCATGGAATAACAACGATATGGAAACCTTATAAGAAAGCAGGCATGAGTAAACGGGAATGAGTACAGTGGAAATATACCAGGGTCATCCATGGATGTAAACATATAAGTTATTATGAAAGACTAAAATGTCTGAACTTGTACAATGTCTCTTCATTATATTTAAGAAAAAGATTTATTCAGGTATATGGGGTATTTAGAGACAACTACCTCTGTGAATGCTCGGGGTTATAAAACAGTAGTAGAGAATCATCAGATAACCTGTGTAGAAGATTCTGTAGGAATGAGACATGTGCTGATTAGTTCTCTGAGACAGCAGCTGATGCGTGGAACAGACTACCAAACTACATTAAAGCATGCACTAGATTAGCCTTGACACCTATTATGGGAACAACTGTTTTTGTATATTGGCAGGCTAGAAGGGCATTAATGGCCATGCTTGAATTATTTGTATGTATGTATGTATCCATGGAACTTACATTGTTGAATGGTGGCCAGAAAGAATTGGCTTAATAGGCATTTTTAAAACAAGCACTGCTGTGTCTTAAAGAAAGCTAAGGAAATAGTAGTAATAAATGTAAAACAACTATACATCTATTTAATTTTCTGATAACATCTTTTACAGTTTACATTATGCTGAAGCATTTACCATGTGATAAGTGTACACAAATGCCACAACTCTGTTTTCTTCATGCAATTAACTATTGATATTTATCCTTAAGAAGTTGATTGCCACAATGTTGGATGTCACAATCCTAAGCAGAATCAATGGAGACCAGAACATCAATTGCTTTGTGCAAGAACTAGGATACAATTGTTAACTGACCTGCCCCTCTGCAGGACCCTTGTTATGGCCCATTCCCTAAATCCATACCATCTAAATCCATACCATCTAGGAAATGCCAATATTCAAGGTCTAATAGTTTTAGTAGGTTATGTAGGCCACTGATATTCTGGGATATTGCATATTTCACTCAAGAGTATGCTGCCTGACATTAGGGGGCTCAGCTATGCAGGAAATCTCAGTATTCAAGGTATGATAGCTTTGAAAATTTTGCAGGCCACCAACATTCTGGGCTATATTGTCCTCGGCTCAAGAATGTGCAGTTTGATGCTAGAGCACATAGCGCTGTATTAATATAAAAATTCCTGTACTTAACTCGCATAGACCACCTTTATACATTTGAACAAAATTTTGATTACATTTAATGAGGTCTCGGAGTTGATTACATTAGTCATAGGTTCATAGGTAAGTACTAGGCTATCTGCCCATGGGCATTTATAAGCCTAGCCACAGAGTGATGGCTTTCGCCTCCCCATTAGATTAATAACCTGGGCCTCTGTCAACAGGGCTCCTGAAGTAATCCCAGGGTAGAATTTATGATTACCCATCCACTCATCAAGATTTCTCTTGAAGAGGGTCATAGAGGAGCTCTGTCAAATATGGATTGGGATTCTATTGCAGAGTGAGGGGAGTCGCTGGGACAGGAATCTATCCCTCCAGCATGTCCTGTTTATTGTTGTACATAGGTTCAAGTCGCTAGAATGAGTGGTTCTGAAGGATCTCATTTTTTTGAGGTGAAGCATGCCCATTAGTTCAGGGTTTGACATGGCCCTATAGGTCAGGCATAGGTCACCTCTGAGCAGACGGTAAGCGACTGAGAAGAGCTGGAGCTATTTTAGTCGTGCATCATAGGGTAATTGTTTAAGGCCCTTAATCCTCTTAGTGAGGTACTTCTGTGGTCTTTCTAGTTGTTGCAGGTGTGTAGTGAGGTACATCCCAAATGGGGCATTATACTCTATTATGGGCCTAATGAGTGAGGAGTAAAGGGGCACAATCACCTCCTTGGATCTGGATGAGAAACCCTTTGTGATAAGGTGTGCCACATAGAAGGATTTCCTGACCATTTTGGCTATGTGGTTATCAAAGGAGAGCATGCTAGCTACTTGGGTACCCAGGTCCCTAATTACTTCTTCTGTACTTAGTAGATTCCCATCTATGTGGTAGTTTGTAGGTACTTTGTTTTTCCCAAATGGGATTACTATGCATTTTTTGGCATTTAGCTTGAGGCCGTCACTTTGACACCAGGTGTTTGTCTCTGTGAGATCCTTTTGCAGGATGTCTGTGTCAGCTGGAGAGTCAGTTATTGCACCCAATTTACAGTCATCTGCGAACTTGGTTAGCCACAGTCCCTCCGCCTTTGCCTGTACTTCGGAGAAATATATACCGAACAGGAGGGGTCCCAGGACTCCGCTTGTGACTGGTTTAGAGTCAGACATGGCGCCTGCCACTCTTACCATGTGGGTTCTGTCTGAGAGCCAATTGGCAACCCATCTCGTGACATGGGGGTTGATATTTAAGCTGGTGAGTTTGTCTATGATTCCTGAGTGTGGGATGGTGTTGAATGCCTTAGCAAGGTCCAGATATGCTGTGTGGACCACTTTCCCTTCATCTATGGCCTTGGTGACTATTTCGAAGAAGTCGACCAAGTTCAGGAGGCAAGATCTGCCTTTAACAAAGCCGAACTGGGTGGAGTCCAGTGTCTGGAGGTTCCCATTGTCCCTGTTAATGAGCTCCATGATAATGCGTTCCATGGCTTTGCAGACCAAGCTAGTCAAGCTTATAGGGCGATAGTTCCCAGGGTCAGTTGTGGCACCACCTTTGTGGAGTGGTACGACTGTTGCTGTACGCCATTCTTTGGGTACATAGCCTGTAGAGAGGCTGAGTTTGAATAGTGATTTGAGATGGGGGGGTTAGTTCATTTTGAAGCTCGTGTAAGACACAACCTGGGATAGCATCTGGTCCCATTGATGCTGTGTTTTTGGCCTTTGCAAGGGCTGTCTTTCTGTGTCTGAGATATCTGGAGTGCCACATTCTTCTGGGATGGGTGCTAGCCCCTTTGGTGGAGGGGGAGGGTGAAGTTTGCACTGAACTTGTCAGCCAGGATGTTGGCAATGTCGGTTGGTTCAGTGTATTTATGGCCATTATGCACTAGCTTGGAGCATATCTGATAGTTTGCCCCTAGACTCTTGACATAGTTAAAGAAGGCCTTGTGGTTATCCTTAGAGTCATTGGCTATTTTTCTTTCGAGGTTGGCCTTGGATGATTTAATGAGGGAGCGCAGTTTTTTACTAATGTTAATCAGAGATGCCCTCTTATTTTGGGATTTTGTTCTATCTTGCAGGAGCTTCCTCCTTCTGTTGTAAAGTTTATTTATGGCCGGGTTCCACCAGACTGGCTTCCTCTTTTTTGAGGAGTTGGTCTTGGTTTTACTTGGGATGGCTCAGTCCATGCATTCTTGAAGGTGTTCATAGAATGCACTTGTAAAGGATTCTGCTGTTGGGTCATCATTTTCCATTTGATTGGGAGCTTTGAAACTTCCCACTTCGGTCTTGAGGAGTGTGAAGTTGGCTTTAGAGAAGTTTTTTACCTTGATTTCCTTGACTGGGGGTGGGGTCGGGATGTGGATGTCCAGTGCGATTAGTTTGTGATCTGATCTTACCAATGATGAGTTTACCTCAGGTGTGGAACATAGGTTCCCCATGTTGGTGATCACCAGGTCCAGTATGTTGTCACCTCTTGTGGGAGTGGTGACCAGCTGTTCAAGGGCGTTTAAGTTTATAAACTCAAGGAAGCATTGGGCTAGGGAATTTGAGCTTGAGTATTTTTCCCAGTCAATGTTTGGATAGTTGAAGTCACCCAGTAGCATGGTGTTGGGTAGAATCTTCATACTTTCTAATGTTCTCAGGAATGCTGTGCAAGGGTCCTGAGACAAGGTGGGAGATCTGTAGCAAGCTATAAATTGAACAGTCAATTTACCCTCTGTCAATTGCACTTGGATGGCCTCAGATTCCGCGTGCTGTGCTACTAACCTGGAGGTGTGGGTGTTCTTGAAGAATATGGACACACCCCCTCCTTTTTTGTTCCGGTCCTGGTTTTGGGACCTAAAGGTATGGTAGGAGTTATAGCCTGGTAGTACTGGGGTGCTCTCTGGAGCCTTGAACCAGGTTTCTGTCACTGCACATACGTCGATTTCTTCCATACTAAGGAGAGCCTTGAGTGGGTGCATTTTGAGGTTTAGACTTTTGGCGTTGAGCAGCATTACCCTCAGTTTTTGTTTATTATTGTTGTTTATGGCGGCAGGTTTGTCTTTTGAGCCTTGCCTAAAAAAGGCAGTATTGGGGCGGCAAGAGTCTTGGCCAGTATTCGAAAGCCCAGGGGCGACAGGTGCAAGCCGTCTCTGGCAAAGCAACGTGGCTTGTCAAGCATGTCATCCCAGGCTGACAAGCACTGGATCCCCTTTGAATGACACCAGTAGTTTAACCAATTGTTGAAACTGATAATTTTTTCTTCGTATGCTGGCATAATTTTGGGTGAGGGCAGGATGCTACTCAGAGTCAGAGTCATACCAGCCTGGGCTACATGGTCAGAGAGCTCCTCCATGTCTCTTTTTATGTAGTCCAGGGAGGTACTTCTCAGGTCATTTATGCCAACATGTACAATGACAGAGTCATATTTGTACTTGTTGTGGAGTGACCTGAGTGCATGTGTTATGTGGCGGATTCTGGCACCCGACAGGCAGCTTACGGTAACCTTCTCCTTGTTCAGTCTAGTGAGTGGGACGTCTGTGTGCCTGATGATAGAATCACCAATTACTAGTGTGTTGGGTGTGTTATTTAGCCTCAGGGGCTGTTTTTGCTTGGCACACTAACGTTGTGACGTATGTGTTACTTGGTTTCTGGGTTGCTTGGGTGCATGTTTAGGAGGTCTCTGTTGTTTAGGCAGGTTCTTATTTAGAGCCTCCGGGTATGTTTTTGTGTGTTTCTGAGAGTTGTTTTCTGGTGCAGCTATGGCTGGTCTATGTGAGTCTGGTAATGTGGTGCTAGTGTTGCCCTTCTCCTTGTGACTGGTTGATCCAGTCGTGGATTGAGAGAGCATAGCCTCCAGTTTGGCTGTGTAGCTGCATCTCTCACATATGTTTGTGTTGGTTGGGAGGAGGAGGGGGGTGTCTGTGTACATGAGGCAATTGTAACATTGCCTCAGGATGCCCAGATTCACCAGCTGGACCAGAGAGCACACCTGAAGCTGTCCCTTGAACATGCCTGAATAGATGGTTGGGACTGTATTGCTGATTGGATGAGTAAAGAGCCTTATACTTCCTGAGTATAGGGCTGAAGTGCAAGCTGTAAGCTAGTGCTAGTTTTAGTAAGTGCCAGTCTTAAATTGCCTTATTTCTAGTGCTGGGTTGAAGTGTTTCAAGTTTCAAGGGAAAAACTGAAGTGCAGACTTCGTGGAGCCTGGAATAGTTTAACCGCAGCTAAACAGTGCTGCACGGTGCGCAAACCCGTGCAGAACCGTGCTAAGTGGTTTTTAAACCAGGGAGATCAAAAAGGATAGAAATTAGCCCAAAATGGCCAATGAGCTACAAGTTGCTGGGCTGGGACCACTCCTACAGGGACAGATAGGCTGCTCAGAGTTCCCTCTCTCACAGTGAACAAGAAAGCCACCTAATTATCCAAGTATGATATGGGCAATACAGGAACCTTTACCACAGTCCTGGATTCAGCAAAGCCTGAAAACTGGACTAGACTAGTTCAGAGAGGCGGGAAAACAAGGAATTTTTTTGTGGTTTTTTTTCAGAAATAACAGAAATGCAGAGCTTAAATTACTTTAAATACACAGAGGAGGCTAGCGCACTTGAGTGTGTAGACTGCGACTGTGTTACAGGTAACAAATGCAAAAATGACAAACAGTAACTTTTTTCAAGTGCAACAAAGAAATAAGTACAGTAAGCAATGCAGATATCACTAGGGATCCACAGAAGCACTGAAAAGCTGAGTTTTAGGCGGAATCAGCGTTTCAGGGAAACAAGAAGCAAAAGCAATACTTCATCAAGTCCAAAGTCTCTCTTTTGTCTCTCGGCCGCTTGTAGGACTCTGCAGGGCACCACAAGGAGCTTGCTGAGCTGTATACAAGCGCAAAACTGCACTAAGCGGTTTTTATACCAGGGAGATCAAAAAAGGATAGAAATTAGCCCAAAATGGCCAATGAGCTACAAGTTGCTGGGCAGGGGCCACTCCTACAGGGACAGATAGGCTGCTCAGAGTTCCCTCTCTCACAGTGAACAAGGAAGCCACCTAACTATTCAAGTATGATATGGGCAACACAGGAACCTTTACCTCAGTCCTGGATTCAGCAAAGACAGCTCAGAAAGGCAGAAAACAAGGAGTTTTTTGTGTTTTTTTTTCAGAAACAACAGAAATGCAGAGCTTAAATTACTTTAAATACACAGAGGAGGCTAGCGCACTTGTGTGTAGCCTGCGACTGTCTTACCGGTAACTTAAATGAAAAATCAACAAACAGTAACTTTCTTTCAAGTGCAACAAAGAAATAAGTACAGTAAGCAATGCAGATATCACAAGGGATCCACAGAAGCGCTGAAAAGCTGCGTTTTAGGTGGAATTAGCATTTCAGGGAAATAACAAGCAAACAAACAACAAGCATACAAACAAAGCTAGATTCAGCAGGCCTGGATCTAGTCTATGCTACAGCAAACAAGGTGTACCAATTTCAGTAAGAAGCAGTTCAAATATGCAGGCACTATAAGCCTTTAACCAGAAATTCCCAGCTCAGAAGGGCAGAGTCCAGCCTCTCCTCCCACAAGAGTGCAGACCACGAACCCTCTTAATGTAAAATAACTGGCCTGAAGCCCAAGTGCTTAAACCAGAATTAATACACTTTTAGAATAACAGACACTGAGCCCTCAATCAGCAGTTCCCAACTTAGAAGGATGTAAGCTACCTGTTCTGCCACTACAGTGCAGACCAAAAACCTTCTTACTGTAAAACAACTGGTCTGAAGCCCAAGTGCTTAAACTGAAAGGCTTAGAATGAGTCACACCAAGCAGTAATAAATACAATTGAGTACTTTTAAGATGACGCAAAAGCAAAATAAAGTAGGAAGAAACACAAATACAGTAAAAGCAGATTTTTTTTTTTGAGTGAAAAAATAAGATGGGCCAGGGAGGAGTATCCAAGTGCAAATTTACAAGGGGGGGCGGGCAGTTTCAAAGCCACCAAGATTAACAGCAAAACAAAAAAACGGAGGGTGGGTGGGGATCTACTGAAAAAAAACAGAGTCACAACTTCCAGCTAGATATTGCTCAATGCAACACAAACAAATTAATTTAAATTGTGTATTATTTGAAAAAAGTGCAGATAAAAATTTACTTAACTTCACTTATGCATTCAGTTGATTGCATGCAGGTCTTAGCTGGCCAAAGCTCACAGTTTAAGCCATTAGGGTTCTGGGGAGTACAAGCTTTCTGCAATAGGTGTGGGGGTTGGAAGAGTACGATATTCATATATACAAATTTGTGTTTGTTTTACATGTTTACAGACTTAACTATACTTACTAGATTTGCATGCCCACTCCTAAGGTGAATTTGAAGATCTTCAGCCTGTGACAAGGTACTGCGTAGAGATAAGGAACAGCAAGTCTTTCCTTGTTCTTTTTGGGTCTGCTAGGTCTCTTCCTTCACTTCTTCCTTCTCCTCCTCTCTTCTCCCCCCACTTTGCATCCTCCTCTCCCCCCCCCCCCACTCTGCATCCATAAGCATCAAAGTGGGCTAAAGAAGGGCTCAGGCAGTCTGGCTGCTATTACTTTGCAAACATTTCAGATGGATCTCAGGGCTATGAGGCTGGATCATCACTGGTCTGTGAAAAGCACCATATGCTGGATGGAGTGGGGCTGTGAAACATTGGAGACGTTCTGACTACATAGTTGTTTTTTATATAAAAGTAAACCTTGTGGAATATAAAATGCTTGTAGACAAGACAAAGAAGGTATCCAGCATTCCATAATTTTGGTCAGAATCCTGCCGACAAGTTGCTAATGTGAGATTCATACACTAAATACCCAAATGTACTTCTTGATTTGATCCTGAGTGAAGGTGATGTATTTAGTTGCTAGCTTGCTGTAGTCTGAAGAGATCCTAGTTTTGGTTCATAACACTTTTTTTTACACTAGGCTGACTTCTGATCTTATTTATTTATTTTTAACTTATTAACCAGGTATGTGACCTGAATCAAGGAACCCTTCTAGTCATGAACCTGACTAAAATGCAGTCCAATAATAAACAACAAGCAGAAAAAAAGTAGAAAAAATGTACAATATACAGTGAAATGACATTCAATGGTATGTGACAATCAACAGGTTATACTATAGGGTTATAGATGTTAACTAGCAACAGAAAAAAAGCATAGTACAGATAATACAAACTTCAAATCATCTCTCAAAAAAGTAGCAAATCATAAACAAAAAAGAATGGAACATTTGTGCACTGACATGATATGAAAAAAAAGGATGACTACAGATAAGAACAATGGATCTTAAAAGTATGGGGTGAGGTAATGAAAAAGGGTTGAAGTGTATGCTTACGGGTGGAAAGAAAGAAAATACAGATGAAGCTGTGTAGAAGGTAGGGAATAGGAGGAGAAACTACAACTGTGTAGAGGGGAGTGTGATAATTTAGAAGTTAAGAATAGATAAGATTAAGATGACTGGGGTTGAAGGAAATATGTACACATGAATGATGAACAAAGTAAGAGTGAAGGGGGTCTATATTAGATTGCTGAAATCTTCTTTCATCGACAGCTTATTCATCGACCCTTAACTATCAAAACTAAATTCAGCAAACATTAAAATTTTTACAGGGTAAGTAAGCAATTGGCCACAGCCCCATTGAAACACATATTCACACACAACCAAGTGGGGAGCTGCATCCCCCATACATCCCCCAACAATATTCCAACTCCAAGATCGTACTACAATGGGGAAAAGGGCATAGTTGTGGTGTTAGCCAATTGGTTACTTACCCTGTAAAAAAATGTCGTTGTTCGCTGAAGTTAGTTTTGATGGTTAGAGGTCGATGACTAAGACATCGATGAAAGAAGATTTCAATGATCTAATAGAGACCTAAGTGGGAAACTTTTCTAAAGTTGTGAAATACTACAAGAAGTCTTAGTGTGCGTGTGTGTGTGTGTGTGTGTGTGTGTGTGTGTGTGTGTGTGTGTGTGTGTGTGTGTGTATGCATAACAGGACATATTTTTGTCTGCTAATTAAAGTGGCAATATACATATATACCACTTCTGCATGTGTATTTCCAGTATCAGCTGACACACAGGATATGATCTCAATGAGATTCAGAATGCACTCTGAAATTAAACAAATTTATTGTTACTTTTGGTGGCTGTTGAACTGGCAATCTGTGTTTATGGCATGGCCCATAACTAGAAAGGGCCTTAGAACCAGACCACCTACACAGTTAACAATGACTAAATAAACTTTACTCAGACTAGTAAATTCTGGGTAATCACATGATGCACACTGTGATGATAACTCCCTCTTAAGGCTATACCTACTATTTTGTTATTATCACTACTATTATTATTAGTATTACATTTTTATTATTATTTACTGAACACTTTTTAATAGAAAAAGTATAGCATGTAGACTACATTTAGAATTAAATTAACTGTAACTGCTCTGTGGCTAAACTACTGTGTCACATGCATCTACAAAAGAATCAAACAAGCATTAGCAAAGCAATACTGAACTTCAAAAAGATACTTAGCAGATTTACAATCATTATACATTAAATGCAGTCATTGTAGCCATTTGTTTTTTAAACTAGTTTCCCTAATCTTGAATACTGCACAGGCTCCCCTTGCTTCTCCTCTGCAGAATTCTCCTGAACTGATCCTTGTTTACATATAGCATCATCTTGAGAAGATGTTTGAAGCCTTCCAATAAAACTAATGGTATTAACATCTTCACTTTGCTGAATATCAGCTGCAGCACTACAACTATTTTCTGTGTAAGAGGATGGTAGGACTACTTGTGGTTGCACTATAACATCACAATATAATGGATATTGTGGTACTGATATCTCTGACTGACCACTTTCCTGACAATGTATCTTTTACAGGTACCTTCCTCTCTATATATCTGAGAATCTGAACCTCTCACTGGCCTTTGTCTGAAAAGATCTGAAGCCTGCATAAAATAAAGCACTGCTGGTGATTGTCTGCTGGGTGGGAAAACCTATATATTTTTTCTGTGACCTTTCAGAGCTGCTTTCCGATTCTTGCTCCATTTTGTTTTTTGTTTTAAGAAATCTGCTTGGCCTGGTGTTTTTGTTCTATGTGAAAGGTGGACACAAATTATCTAGGTTGCTCAGTTCACATGTTTTTTTTTTTCCACTGGTTAAAATTGTCTGTTGAATGATACTCAAATACTCAGAGAACGGGCGATCCGTAGATCACATCCTGATTGGAGAACAAATGCTCTCCAGCAGGGTATTAATATACAACTAATGCTCACTGAAAAATTATTCTGCAGCTTCATGGCAGCATATCAAGCTGCTATGTAGCTTGGACAGAAAAAAATAATGGTTACCATTACTTCATGTTCGCTAAGCAGCGCTTCTGCTGTTTAACAAATGTAAAAAAAATAAAATAAACAGAAAATATTGTACATATGTGAATGAGTGTGTTTATGTTTCTGCCTGCATGTGTATGAATGCATGCATGAAAGCAGAAGAGACTGTGCGTTTATATATGTATGTGTGAAAAGACTGTGTATGAGAGAGAGAGAGAGAGAACAGTGAGATCGATCGAGCAGTTACACTTGCTAAGCAGCACTTTTGCTGTTTAGACAGTGTAAAGTAAAAAAAGAAAAGAAACTTAAAATAAAGTGTGTGTGTGTGTGTGTGTGTGTGTGTGTGTGTGTGTGTGTGTGTGTGTGTGTGAGAGTGAAGAGTGAGACCGATCCGTTATTCGGAAAAAATGTTGTGAGGTGCAAATTTAGGTTTCCGGCAGCAGCTTTAACAAGAAGAGGGACTGAGAACTGCAAAGTAGACTTTTTTTGTTGATCACTTTTGGGAAGGAAGGAAAATGGAAACCACCACTCCACAGAAAACAAAATCCACTGTGTAGGGGCTGTGTTCAGCTTGTCCTTCCCGATTAAGGAACACAAATCATTTATTGAAGTGCCATCTGTTGAGCAAACCATCAGAAAGCTGCAGCAGCTGTTGTCCCTCAGGGGTCTAGTGCTCCTCCCCTTGATGGATGTCAGGGCCTTGGATGGACATCGAACTTGCATAAAGCCAACTTTCATTATCTCTGCCTGATATGATGGTATTCACTGGTTAACTGACCACCATGGAATGGAATTATAACCATGGTCATGGTTTACTCTTTGGAGTATTTACTGAATGAGAGGTTTTAGTCCTATGTTTCCTTTTACAAATGGCAAGTTTCCCCCAAGTTTGATGCATCCCCTGTATGCAAGAAGCCTGTGATACTTGCATATGCACACACAGACACACAAGCTACTTATTACTAGTCCCCACAACATCAATCAGTCCTGCTGTACTTAAATTTTGATGTATAAACAACAGATCAAAACTGCACTCCTGTTTGAAGTCCATCTGACATTTTGGAGTTATGCCAGTGGAACTAATACAGGGCAGGGGCTGCAAGGAAGTTACAACTAAACTGGCAAAGTTATGTACATTTTTTAAACTTGTGAAAAACTTTCACTTCCTGATTTTCATAAGAATGATGTCAGCAGGTATCTCGGAAAAGAAAGTCTGAAACTCAAATTTATATAATTTAGAGACATCAATCAGTAATAAATGGCAACAAACCAAACGTTTTAGGAGAAAGGAACCAAAAATAAATACCTGAACATTTTAAAGTGTTATAGTTTGAATGCAAAATGCTTCCTTCAACACCATTAACATGTAGTACAAGTATGAAATATTAAGCAGAGGAACTATTTTACGTCAAAATATATATAAAAAAATATATATATAGTACTTAAAAAAATAAGTAAGTAAAACAACAATTTTACAGAAAGCCCATTAATGCCCTCCAGGGTGTGTGTTAATATATAATTAATGCCCTTCCAGGGGTGTAGATGCCCTCCATCTGCGACGTCATAACACCCCTGGGCAGGCATTACACATTAAACACACACCCAGTCAGGCATTATTGCTTGCATGAAATTCTGGACCTCTATCTTTGTCTGAAAAGATTTGAAGTTTGCATAAACTAAAGCACTGCTGGTGATTCCATGCTGGGTTAGACAACCTATATTTTTGTCTGTGACCTTTTAGAGATGCATTCTGATACCTGCTCCATTTTGTTTTCTGTTTTAAGAAATCTGACTGACCTGGCGTTTTTGTTCTATGTGACAGGTGGACACAAATTATCTAAGTTCCTCATTTGACATGTTTTTTTCATTAGTTAAATTGTCTCTTGAGTGATACATAAACACTCAGTGAAATTCTGAGCCTCTGTTTTTGTTTGATTTGAAGCCTACATAAACTAAAGTACTGCAGGTGATTCTCTGCTATGTTTTCCACCCATCCACCCTCTCGTTTGTTGATTTGCTTTTTAAACCTGGTGACTTTAAGATGCCCACCCCTACAGTAAGTTGAGCTTAATAATCTCCCCCCTTTCTGCACTGCTGTTGATATCTTGAATTATTTGACTTTCCTTTCAATGGTGCAGTTGATATCCTGAATTATTGCCTTTCCTTGTGGTTATATTGAAAAAATGCATTTTTCCTCCCATTATCTGCTCTACTTGATTTAGATAACTGTTGCATAAAGTAGTGTATTTTTAAGGTCTGTATTATATCCTCGAACACTAAAAAGCGAACGCTGATTGATCAAACTTATTTTCACGAAACTGCAAAATATCGAAGCAGCAGAAACTCAAATTTTTTCCTAGGGAAAGAATTCAGTTGTCCGTTTCTGTTGCTTCGGTATTTTCAGTGTTATGGTGGAAAGTTACCAGTCAGATTCAGGTAAGTGTGCGATTGTGTGGATGTGAGTGTTAGGGTGATTTAGGTGAGTTAGGGTTAGGGCTCGGGTAAGGTGTGTGTGCAATTGAGTGGACATGAGGGTTAGGGCGGATTTAAGTGAGTTAGGGTTAGGGAGCGAGTGAGGCGAGTGTGCGATAGTGACGGACCTTAGGGTTAAGGTTTGGGTTAAGGTAAGTGGGTAGTTAGTGGTGTGTGCATAGTTTAGTGTAGGGTTAGGTATTAGATTTTAGGTGTATGTGCGTGGATTTCTGTTTGTTTGGTGTGCTTGTGTTGTGTGTATGTGTTTTGGATCAGCGTTTTTTTTTCCCTGGGGGAAAAAAAAAAAAAAAAAAAAATCGCTGATCTGACAGTTCGAGATTGTAAGCTTTCGCTTAAATTAGGTCGATCAATCAGCGTTCACTTTTTTAAGCGTTCGATGATATAATATAGACCCGTATTTTTACACTCTAGCAAACAATTGTTTTTACACAAAAGAGGAATTTTCCAACACTGCGGTGGTGGTGCTGCGGTAGCGTTGTCGCCTCACAGTAAGATGTTGTCTTGTTCGATTCTCAGCTAGAGTGTCTTCTGTATGAAGACATGTGTGAATGGGCGTAACTTCATTGAAGGTTGTGCATCAGGGCCTACAACTCGGCATGTAAAAATCTACTGCCAATCATTAGTGGACCGGAGTTCCGCTGTGGCGACCCCTAACCGGGAAAAGCCTTAAGACACAACAACAAACACTGGGAGGTAGACTGGTCTGCTGAGGTTGAGGAAACACTTGAGATTTCTGAATGTAGTTTTATTGGCTGCAGGGCTTTATTATTGTGCCTTTATAAATTCTGTACAATTAAGTGACTCGGGTCATTTATTTAAAGCAAAGTACTTTTATTGAACAACCACACTTTTATAAACTGTTTAAAGTACACTGCTGTATCTGTATCTTTATGTTTGTGGTAGCATTTCATACTGTTTAAGCTTGTTTGTGGTAGCATTTCACTACCCACGTATATGTATATATGTGTGTGTGTGTGTGTGTGTGTGTGTGTGTGTGTGTGTATATATATATATATATATATATATATATATATATATATATATATATATATATATATATATATATATATATATATATATATATATATAATATGGGTCAACTTCATTTGATTGAAAGACCATTTGACCTAGACCCATTTGATCGAAAACCAGTATTCAAGGCATAAAACTGAAATTTGTCCCCCCTCCCCAATGTCATGCAACCCTGGAGTTGATATACATAGTTAGGGGGGTATGGAGGACTCCTTTAAAAGAAGAAAATAACACAAAAAGTACAGATGTGTGCCCCCCCCCCCTAACTATATATACCAACTCCAGGGTCGCACGACATTGGGGAGGGGGACAAATCCCTGTTATTTGCCTTGAATACTGGTTTTCGATCAAATGAAATGTCGATCAAATGGGTTTAGGTCAAATGGTCTTTCGATCAAATTAAGTAGACCCATATACATATATATATTTTATATATATATATATATATATATATATATATATATATATATATATATATACATATATGCACACACATTATATATATATATATATATATATATATATATATATATATATATATATAAATATATATATATATATATATATATATATATATATACATATATATGTGTATATACATATATTATATATAATGTGTATATATATATATATATATATATATATATATATATATATATATATATATATATATATATATATAGGTCCACTTCACATGACCGAAAGCTCAAAATACTAAAATTCATTTGACTGAGTCCACAATCCTGAATCTTCAAAATACTGAAAACTCATTTGACTGAATTTCAGAATACTGAAAGCTTACACTGCTGAAATGTAAAATACAAAATGTTAAGCCATAGAAATGACATGTGTTTTCCTTCATCTGAGAATTGTTTAACATAACAAAAAATGCACAGCTCCATGAATACCAAACATTTAATCACAAATAACATTAACATTCACAAAATCTAGGTTCACAATACCAAATAAACCACACAAATATCACCAACAATTTGTCTCACCAAATGGAAACTATCAAAGAAAAAAATGCACACTTAAAACACCAATGACTAACTCTTTCTAAAATTAAAAACTACTTACTTGCTTTATTAACAGATGCCGGATGATATAAAACCAAACTAGGTGGGGGGCTACACCACCCACGTCCCCAATGTGTGGGAGGTCTGACTCCCACCCCCCCAAACTATATATACTAACTCTGAGATTGCACTACAGTGGGGAAAAGGGCATATACCCTTTACTTACCTTATAGTACTGTACAGACTGCCATTTTATATTTTGCAATTCAGCATTGTAAGCTTTCAGTATTCTAAAATTCAGTCAAATGAGTTTTCAGTATTTTGAACATTTGGGATTGTGGACTCAGTCAAATGAATTTCAGTATTTTGAGCTTTCAGTCACGAAGAGGACCTATACACACACACATATATATATATATATATATATATATATATACATATACATAAATATATATATATATATATATATATATATATATATATATATATATATATATATATGTATGTATTTATTTATTTTATTTTACATTTGTTGACTAGTCCTACTGGATATATGTCCATTTTCAGTGGAGGCCCGGGGAGAAAAGCTCCAACATAGATAAAAATACATAAACACAACAAAAACAATATATTTGTAATCCTAGAACACATTTGTAAACAACTTGTAAAGTATCCTTACAAGACTAAAGAGCAATTAAAATCATAGATTTAGAGATCAGGAACTTAACATCAATAAAAAGGAAAGGAATAGTATACCATAACTGTAAGTATGAATATAGAGTGATGAGAAAGTAGTTCAAGATGCAATACTTTAGTGGTGTAGTAAATAGCAGGACTAAATTGATATAAGAGCAAGAAAACTATGATACAGCAGGATTGTGATGATACAGATGTTGAAGACTCATACATACTGTTGTCAGCTAAGAGAGCAGGTAAAACTCTAAGTTGGGTTATGTAGAAAAACTTAGAAGTACAGAGTAAGATAGCTAACTACACATAAGATGTAAGGTTATTGAGAGGTACTGGCAGTGCAGTAGTACAATGAAAAGTGAAAGGTGAGAGTAGTAGGCAGTAGCCTTTTAGTCTGGGTTGGTACAAGGGCAAAACCAATGAGTCTTGAGGTATGTTTTAAGTAGCTTTTTGAAAAGTGGTGTAGAGGAGTCGGAGGTTAGTTCACTAGGGAGCTGGTTCCAGGTTTTTCCTACTGTGTTGGAGAATAGAGAGTCCCCAGCCCTGTTATTTGATTTTGTGGTGAATACTAGAAGTTTCCTTGATGAGCGTAGGGTTTTAAAATTATTGTAGGGGGAGATGAGGGTAGTTAGTACAGGAGTATTGCTAGGATGATGAAGGGTTTTGTGGGCAGTAATAAGTTGGTGAAAGAGAAGCTGATTAGGTAGTTCCAGCCATCCTAGCTGTTTGAGATTGTGACAATGGTGGGTTCTAAATTGGGATCCAGTGGCAAATCTGTCAATGTTATTGTAGGAGATATTAAGCTTGTTGAGGTTGTTTTTTGATAGGTTAGTATAAATGGGAGAGGCATAGAGGAGGGTAGAGATAAGATGGGTATGGGCAATTGTAGTTCTAGCTTTTGGAGTAAGAAACTGTTTTAGCCTATAGAGAGAGCCTAGTTTTTTGTTCTCTGACTTTATTGTAGTATTTATATGGGTATCAAAGGTGAGGTTATCGTCTATAGTTACCCCTAAGAGTTTGGTGGTAGGGTCGGGAGTTATGACAGTGCCATTGTTTGATGTTACATTGAAGTGGAGGAGGGAGGACTTTTGTGTAGGAGTAAAGAACAATAGTTTGTTTTTTTGGGGGTTAAGGAGGAGACAGTGTTGGAGGAACCAGTTCTCAACTATGTTAAATGTTGCTTGGGTGAGGGACTGCAGTTCAGAAATGGATGAAGCTGAGCATATTAATGTTGAGTCATCTGCATATTGTATGCAGGTGGCTTCTGGAGTATTCATGTTTAGATCATTGATAAACAGAGAAAATAGGAGAGGGCCCAAGATGGAGCCTTGGGGGATGCCCAAGGTAACCAGAAGAAGGGTGGAAAGGTTATTCTCCCAAAGTGCTGCTTGTTTACTGTTTTCTAAATAGGAGTTGAACTATTTTAGTGCCTGAGTATCAAGAGAGAGGGACCTAAGTATACTCAGAAGTATCTGGTGGTTTACCATATCGAAGGCTTTCGAGAGGTCGATAAAGAGAGCAGAAGAAAGAGTATTATTAATGCGATGTTTGTTGAGACAGTCTGAAAAGGATAAGAGGGCAGTGGTGGTGCTATGGAATGGCCTGAAACCATGTTGACAGTTTGCTAGTATGTTATTTTGTAGTAGGTGGTCTAATAGTTGGTGGTGGATACATTTCTCCATGATTTTTGCTAGTGGGGAGAACAATGTTATTGGGCGATAGTTAGAGAGTTCAGTAGAGTTACTGCCCTTATGAAGAGGGATAATATGGGAGATTTTCCAGACTGATGGGATGGTGCCTTCAGTAACTGTTCTATTTATTAGAATGGAGATAGGATATGCTATTGCTTTAGCAGCAATTTACAGATATTCAGCAGGTAGCAGGTCAGCAGAGGGGGTGCTTGGTTTAAGTATTCCAAGGAGACAGCAAATGAGGGAAGTGGGTACTGGTTGTAGATGAAATGAGGGAAGAGAGGTAATTGTAGTGGGAGTCAGGCTAGTATTTACAGGGAGGGGTAGTGAGCTGGCTAAAGAGTGAACCGTTTCAGTAAAGAAGGTATTAAAGGTGTCTGCAATATGGTTGGGATTGCTATGGGAGGTACCTGATGGGGTCAGTGTTTTGGAGTGGCCTGGTTGTACTAGTTTATTAATACCTGACCAAAACTTTTGGGAATTGTACTGATGTTTATGCTGGAGCTGAAGGTAAAAGTTTTTCTTGTCAAGGTGTATAGATTTCTTGGTAGCATTTCTAATATGTTTAAAGTTATAATGATCTGTTGGGTTTCTGGTAGTTCTCCATTTGGCCCATGTTCTATTTCTTGGTCTGATTTTTTTGTCTAGTGTCTTTAGTACGCCATGGTGCAGTTTTCGTCCTATTTCTGATAGGACGAGTAGGGGCATGGGGCATGGGAGTCCAGAATTTGTAAGAATTTTGTGTTAAATTATAACACTGCATCCTCAAGTTGGAGTTATTTTAGGGGAGACCAGTCACAAGCCCTAAGGTCAGTTTGGAAGCGATCTGGATTAAAGTACTTATTGGTCCGAGTAGTTCTATAAAAGGTTGGGTAGGGAATTTTAGTTCTTTGCCTAATTATGTAGGTGAGTGAGTGGTCACTGACATCCTCAGGAATTGTACCTGTTTTATAAGTATTGGGATGACTGTTAACAAGAATCCAGTCTAAGGTGCTTTCTTTGAGGCTAGGTTTATGTGTTCTGGTTGGAGAAATAATAGTTTGGGAGAAGGCATATATTGTTGAGATGGGTGGTTGGCTTAGCTGCAATACAACTAGTCCAGTCTATGTCAAAGTCACCCAGCACTATAGATTCCTGTGGTAAGTTAGTGGAAAGCCAGCTAAGGATATTTTCCAGGGTATCACACACACACACACACACACACACACACGGTTCCACTTCATAATCTCTAAATACTGAAATCTCGAATTTCAGTATTTCGAAACTATAAAGCCGAACCATTCACAATCCCGAAACCCACAATCACAACTCACACAATCACGAACACACATACACCATACACCACATAACCCACACACCATTCTACCCACAGCACATAAACCACACAACCCTACACTACACGTAAGCAGGGGGGTAAGCTCCCCTGCACCCCCCCAAGAGGGGGGCAAACCCCCCACCCCCCTACTTATATATACCAACTCTGAGATTGCACATAATGAAAAAAACAACAATCACACCATGGCATTCTACACACACACAAATACACATTGCACATACACAAACACCAACCAATCCAACACTCACATTCATACTTACACCTCCCTACCCTTACCCAACCGTTACAACATACAAAAACACACACAGTCACCTTCAGTTCCAGACCATATCAGCCAAACACTTCACGTAACGTACTGGAAATGCATAAGTGCGGATTCGAGATATTTGAATTCGCTCTTATGCACTTTTGGCATTCTGCATTTTCAGCTTCATGGTCTTGAAATGCTGAAATTTCAGATTTCGGCAATTCAAGATTATGAAGTGAAACTATATATATATATATATATACATATATATATATATATATATATATATATATATAAAATCATATATATATATATATATATATATATATATACACATATATATATATATATATATATATAAAATATATATAAAAATTGAGTTTCAAGGTGTTCGCATATATACAGGTCATCCCCAACTCCTGTTGTATGTATAGACACTCGTATACTGCACTGGGGGGACTGAGATTGTTCATCTGGTGGCAGGAGATGTTTACCTGGTCTATCTGAGCTGGGAAACACACAAAATGACTCCTTGAAGCTCGATTTTCCCTAGACATCTGTCAGTGGAATCATCCCAAGCTTCTCTACTGTACTACAGATGCACTGAGCAGTAATGCCACACATCATCCATAGCCTTCAATAGCACAAGCACCTTTGTTAGTTCTAGCACAAAAACTGGTGAAATGAGCCCGATCCCTTCCTCATAGTACTTATGGTAAACACCTGCTATAATGGATGGGCAGGTTCCTCATTATTTCACCAGCAAGCCTGGTTGACACAGGCATCCTGAGGCAATGTAGAGCAATTGCCTCATGTATAATGATAACCACTTACTACTAAAACAAATAAATGCCCTGTGTCACAGATGTAGTTAAACTACAAAACTGGAATTAATTCTCTTACATAACAAACCAGGCATCAAACAGGTTGTCAGCACACACACCTCACCTCTCACTCAAAATGAGGTCATGACACATAAACTCACATATGTGCAGGTACTCACTAGAAGCCTACCAAAAAGATCAGAGACCTCCCAAACGTAAACACTTGCACACACGGCTATGCAAATAGACACCAGTACACATAGTAACACATACACCAGTGTCTCAGCAAATAAGCTCTTAAGAAAAAATACCTCAAAACCTAATGTCTTGGTCATAGACAACTCAGTAGTGAGACACACAGATGTCCCCCTCACCAGGCTCGATAAGGAGAAGGTCACGGTCAGCTGCATGTCAGATGCCAGGCTCCATCAAATCACACATGCACTCAAGTCACTTAACAAGCACTGTTATGACTCTGTCATAGTCTATGTTGGGGTGAATGACTTGAGATGTACCGCTCTGGACTACATGAAGAGAGACATGACTGAACTCTTAGATTATGTGTCCCAGTCAGGCATAACTCTAGCTCTAAGCAACATTCTACCTTCACCCAGGATGATGCCACAATATAAACAACAAATGACTGACTTCAACAATTGGCTTAGCTTGTGGTGTCAATCCAGGGGGATCTAATATCTGTCAGCCTGGGAAAACATGGTCAACAGGTCATGCTGCTTTGCCAGAGATGGTCTGCACCGGTCTCCTCTAGGCTTTCAAATACTGGCAAAAGCACTTGTCTCCCATAGTGCCTTTTTTAAGCAATGTCAAAACAACAACATTTCTAATGTAACAAAATCCACTTGAGAAACTCAAGGTTCACTGCTTAATGCTAGGGGTCTAAACATGAAACTGCACTCCCTGGAAGCACTCCTCACCTTGGAAGATGCTAATGTCTGTGCAGTCACTAAGGCATGATTCAAGGCCACGAACAACACCCCGGCCGTGCAAGGCTACAATACCTTCCACATGTTCAGACCTCAAATGAGTGCGAAAGAACCAAACGTGAGGGTGTATTCACCTTCATTAAAGCCAAGTACACCTCAAGACTGGTCAAACAGTATGACTCTCTCAAACTCCTCTATGTCCAATTAACTGTAGGCAAAATACCCTACCACATCATTGCTAGCTATAGGTCCCCCACCAGGAACCAAGAAAAGCACACCACCTACCTGACTTACTGGAGTCACTCACCATACAACCCAAACCTTAGTCATGGGTGATTTCAACTATCCTTCCATAGACTGGGTGACATACATGAGCACAAACATGCTCAGCCAGAGGTTCCTGGACTTTGTCAATACAAATACTCTGGAACAGATAGTCTGCACCTCCACAAGTGGCTCAAATGTCCTAGACATATTACTGACTAACATGGGAGGGGGTCAATGCATTCCCCCATGTGATGTTCTCCCTGGTAAGGTTGGACCATAAATCAGTCTTGTTCAAAGTACTATTGAATGTGTTACTACCAGAGGAGCAAAAAAAACTTTTCAAAAGAAAGCTACAGTCCACTAAGCAATGATATAAGCTTTATACCCCCCCCCCCGCAATCACAGACAATGACTCCTATGAAGAGGTGTACACAAACGCCCTGTACAAACACTTAAGCAATGGTGTAAACTTGACTGTGCCTGACTATTAAAACCAGTCCTCCTAAAAAAACAAGCCACCCTTGTGGACCTCAAGTATAAACAGATTATATAAAAAAGGATGAAACTGATGTCCAAGAACAAGAGGGAACTGACTCAGCAGAGGAAGAATTCCCTCCACAGCTTGAACAAGCAAATCAGAAATCTTGTAAAGTCCTCTAAACCTAATTACAAAGGTTAAATAGCATCCCTAGCTAAGGATAATCATAAGGCATTTAACTATATCTGAAATCATCTAAAAGGGAATACCCCGCTATGTGCCAAACTGGTAGTAGATGGCACCACTCATACTATACTGGAGAAAATTGCCAGCCTGTTAGCTGACAGATATGGCACAAATTTCACCCCCTGTCTCCATCAGCAATACCTCAAAGCATACCTGACACCAGTCCTCTGCCTAGTATCTCTAGAGATCAGGTCATATATGCACTCTCTATGGCTAAAAAAACATAGCCTCAGTGGGACCAGATAACATCCCAGGTTGCTTATTAAGCAATCAAAAACAAGACCTAGTATACCCTTTTGGCATTCTCTTTAACCATAGCCTGAAAACTGTCTTTGCTCCAGCAGAGTGAGAAGAGCAACAGTAATCCCCTTGCATAAAGGGGGGAGCATCAACTGACCCTGGGAACTATAGACCCACAAGTCTAACCAGCCTAATCTGCAAGGCCATGGGAAGAATCATCATGGACCTTATCAACAAGGACATAGGTGACCTTTAAACTTTACACCCAACCCAGTTTGGTTTTGCTTATTAAACCTAGCAGATGTCTTTGAGAAAGTCACTAAAGCCCTGGATGAAGGTAAGACAGTGCATACTGCCTATCTTGACCTAGCCAAGGCTTTTGACACACACCCCCACTTAGGTATCATTGAGAAACTCAACCAGCTGGGGATAAAACCTTGCATCACTACATGGGTAGCCAATTGGCTGACCGACAGAACACATACTGTCAAAGTTGATGACTCAATCTCTACCAGTAGGCCCATCACCAGTGGCATATTGCAAGGATCTGTACTGGGTCTGTTACTGTTTGGAATCTATTTCTCAGAAGTCTAGGCTAAAGTAGATGTCCTTTGGCTTACCAAGTTCATTGGTGATTGCAAATTGAGTGCAATCATTGAGTTCCCGATGATGTTAACATATTACAGGATGGATTAACACAGATGAATGGTGCCAAAGCCACGGTCTAAAACTAAATGCAAAAAAGTGCATTATTATCCCCTTTGGCAAAGCAGAATTCCATGCTAATGACAATATTTACAGCACCCCTCTAAGTTCACACCCACTTGTGTGAGATCTGGGAACACAGGTAGATGGCAAGCTGAACTTCGACCACCAAGTTTTCACAGTGGTAAGGAAAGCCTTCCATGTTGTGCTTCTGATAAGTAATAGCCTCGCATCCAGGTCTAAGGATGTTATAAATCCCCTGTACTCAACCATCATCAGACCTTTAACAGAGTACAATGTTCCCTTCTGCATGTACCTCACCAGACACCTGCAGCAGCTGGAAAGACCACAGAGTTTCTCACCAAGAAAATACAAGGCCTCCAAACCAAGACTTATGTGGATAGACTGAAAGCCCTGGCACTGTACTCTGTATCATATAGGCTGCTGACAGGAAACTTGCACCTGGCCTACATGGCAGTCACTGACCCTGCCCTGATGGATGTGCTGCACATCCGCAAGTCAAATGGCTCAAGAGTCACTAACTCTGGGGATCTTAACCTAGCCTGTGATATTAAGAGAACATGTTGGAGAGACAGATATGTCTCCCAGAGGTTGCCACTAATCTGGAATAAATTTCAAATTCACATGAAGCAGAGCTTCTCACTGACCCTATTCAAGTGCAACCTGGACAAATGGATGGGAAACCACATATTCACCATGGGGGTGGCACCCATGTCCCTCATGGAAGGAGTAGTTGGAGTTGATCATACACATGCTCTACGAATTATGTCCATCTAACCAAAGATGATTGGGATTAACATGGCTAGGCTGTAAAAGCTCTAGGGCCATTAGCCTAGTAACCTCCTATGAACCTATAAGATACCTATGCTGAAATATGATTTGTTTCTACAACTGTTGTGTAACTGTGAATATATGCACATCCATACTCTTAATTTTCTTTAACACTGACAAGTTTCTTGCAGTTCTCTCCGCTTCTGTTTCAATACGTTAGTTACATCATTTTGACCTTCTGATGTGGTTAATCAGTAAGAAGTTGGTAGTTTAGGTTAAAGACATCTGACCATTAAAACTGTGCAGACATCTGACCATTAATAACTGTGCAGGTGACAAATTCTACATTCTGAAGAGGTAGCTTTCTGCATTCAAGTATTGAGAGACAGCAGTTTCAGTAAAATTCTCAGATTTTCTCAGGAAGATTTTAAAAGTCTGCTCAATTCTTTCTACTTGTTTACCATTTCTGCATAATGAGGAGTAGCACTACGCATACCGTGTTTAGATTCTCACTTTTCAGCAAAATTGTGAAAATGTTAACTTAGTTGTGGCTCACTATTGCATATGACTTCATCAGTTTTCCATGTCTAGCAAAAATGGATTTCAGGACAGTATATGACATAATAGTACATAGAGCAGGATCGTGGTCAATTGGGCACCCCCCACCCCTGCAGCCACTCCAGAGTTCCTTTACTTAGCTATTTTCCCTAGTTACCATAAACACTGTTACCTCTCAGTGTACACAGCTGTTTTCTGCTTTGCTTCTACAATGACTATTTCGACTTAGTTTAAAACTTTTATTTAAAATTTTACAGCACAAACACTGATAGACATTTGGTAAACAAAGCAATGCAGTCTCACAATGAAAACAGACTTAGAATTAACACTTCTCTGCCCTTGAAACTCACACTCATTGAAACAGCACTGTAACCACATTCAGGTGGATAAAGTTTACCTTTGAGCTGTTTCCAATTCTTAGGCTCCTTGCACACATTTTTAGAACCATGCAAACCATCCATGTGTTCTTTGATTCACCTTCCTGGTTGTATTAAATTATATTATTTGTATAATACAGCACCACTTGTTAGAAAGACTGTTTTAAATTTGCAGTTTTGAACATTTTTCCAAAAGCAAGGAAAAAAATGTATGAACCAATAATGACAAAATTGCCCAATTCAAAACATTTCATCAATAAAAATCTACTCAAATGTCTGTCGTTACAACCCACCAGTGTCAGTCAACATGCACAATCACAAAATGTGCACAAAATGCACACATGCAGAAGTAAAAGTCATCTGAATAATTCCACATTTGAGATCTATAACTAATGAAGAGGTTACTGTTAGCAAACAGCTTTATATTTCAGTGTTTCATCTACAAATTCAGCGCCTGCTGACTTGAAAAATAAATTGCTTATGTTACATTAAATGGTAACCTGTTAAAATTGCAATAGGGAATGGATAGCAAACTGACAACAGATTTGTAGGTACTGGGTATCTCTTCCAAAGGAGGACATATTCAGGACTGCAGCACCCCACCCCCTTAAATTACAACACAGTGTTAGCAATCCATCTACATGTTGTGGGGGTAGAACCCACAGCCTTCTGCATTAAAAGCAAGTATGTTACCTGTTGTGCTACTAACAATGCTTTGAAATTCTTTAGGACAATAGTGATACCATTTGCTAAACAGCAGTAGCACATTGTAAACAGACGTAGCATGAGCAGCATCAAACTTCTCTTCCTCTGAAGCTCTCAGTTCATTATAAAATATAATTGACATGCTCAACTCCTTGAAACTCAAGTTTTTTTTAATATTTTGGCAGTTGTGGTACAGGATTTAGTTCTTGCTTCCTGTACTTAAGGTACAGTGTTTGAGCCTGAACAAAGTAATTAACCACCAGTTATCCCTATTTGGGTCATTTTACACACACAAACTAAAGTCATACTTGCTGATGAAGCCTCATTTCATGAAAGCAGCAAAATTCCATCCAGGAGTGAGTTTACATGCATTCCATGGAAGCAGTACATGGAAGGAAGGGAACGTTGAACTTTGTTTGCATGGAAAAGAAGAACAGTCTGTATGACGATGCACGCACAGATGCGACAGGTGTGTGAGACTAGATGCAGAAGGTGTTCAAGAAAAATGCCCTCAAAAATACGTATTTTTTGTAATTTAAAAAAGTAAATGTGACAGTCCCTTGGCAAGCAGGGCCTGCTCCCAGCTAGCAGGGCCCCCCTCAAAGCCAGTGGGCCCTAGGTGACTGTCTTGGTTGTTTAGTGTTGGATCTGGCTGCATAGTATTACATAGCTGTACCTCTTTAAGATACATGCAGTAATAGTCTAAACACAAGAGATAAAAAGTATCTTATCTCCAGTGTTCATCCATAGCTCAGTATTTCAGTTGGGTCTATTTATGAAAACAACTGCAGATGCCATACTTTTGAATCAGTTCCTCAGCCTTTTCTGACATATTTAATAAACATGAAGATTATTTTGCATTTAATAATTTCAAAGTGTGATTCATAAACGTTATAAAGCATTGGCTCTTGAAGTTAACTTAGAATTGTGATTTTATGTCCTTTGAACATCAAACTTTGTGTATCTAGAAGCACATCTTGATAATAAAGATATCCATGAAGCACAGACTCTCACAGTTGACTTGAAATTATGTTATTTTATCCCTAGAACATGAAGCTTTTTGTATACAAAAGCACCTTGAAAATGCACTCTAATTAAAGGTCTACTGATTTCATTTGATTTAGACAACCATTCACAGATGTATATCTTAACAGTTATCTTTCTCTAAGTTCTCATTTTTTTAGTTCCTCTAACTTTTCTGCTTAAATAGGTAACTGTGAAATTAGGTATAAAACTTCTAGATCTTTCTCCAGCAAATCATCTTTGTTTTTCTTGAAGATACTCTTAGCTGTTATATGTTATATGCATACATTAGTCATGTTAATATCGAACTTGCAAGACATACTTATACAAAACTGATAAAATTCATTGCAATTTTGCTGGTGTCTTGTGGAAATATTTCTTGATGATGTTGTGTAATAGCTCATGATCCGATTCCACTGTTACTGAGTTCCATAAATATAATCATGGAATTTCTGACAACCAGAGACAATTGCTAATATTTATTTTTCTACTTGCAGATCTTTTATTCTCTGTCAGATCTCTTTATCCATATGATCCTGGTCTATCTTGTACACGAAATGTATGGCAGCCTTTTTGAATATAATCCATCTGAAGTATTATAGATTGAGAGACATTATAAACCTTCTGAGCCTAGTCAAAAAGCTTTTCAATATTTCAAAACTTCTCTCCTAGTTCTACAACCTAAAATGAGACACCATGTTGTAATAGCTTCCCAAGTATGATTGGGAAACTTTGATATGAACTTGGAGAGTCAATGGAACATACCAAGGAATTATATAAAATGTGTTTTATTTTCTAGCTTCTGTATGTTAATTATATTATTGACTTTGGCAAATTTGGTGTTAAGCATTTTGCTATCAAATACTTTCCTATATGCTTAAGATTAGTCACAAAGGTTTGACACTCACTTCTCTTTCATTTCAAGCTTTTTTTGTCTAAGCCTACTTCTTCTTCTTTCAGCTTTTCCCGGTTAGGGGTTGCCACAGCGGATCAGCTGTCCGCTCATGATTGGCAGTGGAGTTTTACTGTGTTGAGTTGCCAGCCCGGCGCCCAACCTTCCACAGAAGGTAAACACACGCACTCACTCCTAGGGCCAGTTTAGAGTGTCTAAGCCTACTGAAAAGCGTAATAAGCCTAGTACCAGGTTTCTGCTCTGTAGCTCCCAACATCAGAAGTCCATTTACAAATTTACTATCAGGGACACTCATTTTCTATTTTCAGGTCAAAATACCAGAAAATCCTGAATCTGGGCTACTTTTTTTTATATTTACTACTGATAACACTATCATTTTACTTACTGTGTATTCTGTACTTAGAATCTGTTTTAATTATACATACTAATGGAATAACAGTAATGAGTAATGAGTAGAAACTGCATTTAAAAGTCATGGCTACAATTCATGGATTTCATCTTGTCGAAAATAGAATTTCCTTTTTTAAGAACTGTAAATGAATATATCTGACTATTATGCCAAGTAATCCTTTCAAGCGATCAATCATTTCAGCTACAGCTCTCTGGAATACCTCCTAAACTGAAGATATACCAAATATAATCTGATAAACATGCAAATTTTAGGATTAGGACATCCAATATAATTTCCCAAAACTCTTCATTAACAACTTACACAAAAAATTATCTAAAATTAAGCATTTTAGTGACAACCTCTTCAAAACATGAAGTGGACAGTGTTTCATTTTGATCGATCTATTCATAACTTGGGGATCTATATATAACATAGCCTTGTTTTTCTTCATGGCTATAACCACGCTACTGACTAATTCAGTCAATTCAATGAGCTTAACAGTTACATCAAGGATTTCCATTCCATGCATTTATGTTCTTGTTCGGCTTCTAAGAGCTACATTTCAGTACACAAAAACTGGCATTGCCTCAGGAAAATGTTTTGTGCCGTATTATCCTTGTAAACAACCTAATATAGTAAATATGCCAGAATATTGCTGTAAAATGTCTACAGTACTCTGATCACTCTGTTTCATGGCACCCAATAAAGATGCAAAATGTGTATTCCTAACATACTTGTATCATCAATCTCAGAAAAGGTAAAGCAAAAAAATATGTGGCTGGAACAGATTCACATAATCTTCTTTTAATAATCAAGCTTTAAGCATACCAGATTCCTTTAATACCATGTAGCCTGACCTTGTAACTGCAACGTTCTGGTTATTCAGAAACACTTACCTACCAATAACTCCAAAACTAAGGCAAAGATCTTTAGCACCACTGCTATACATTGGGGGAATCCATGTGGCTGACATGTTTTTGAAAACCTAGAACTAGGATTAGGATCGGTCTTCTCCTTTTCCACCAGCCCATAGAACAACTAAATAAGTTTGCATAATTTCTAATGTTCTTTTCCAACAGTGCTCACTCTACCCTTGTGAAATGTGCATCACTTCCTCAAATAAAGAGTATCCTTTTCAGTTCTGTATCTGCTTTTAAACAGTTTGTGGCACAAAGACCACAATAAAACTACTGCTTTATTTTTTTGGATTGATGGGGTTGGATTTGGCATAATGGTTAAGGTCTTCACAAAACAAGGTACACAGGGTTTGATTTTGACCTCAGCTTACTGTCTGCACTAAAAATAGCCATTAAGGACAGTTAGCCTAGTATTCACCTATGAACCTATATTGGGCATCAAATATTCTCAATCAGCATAGTCAGGTAGTTCCATTTTACTTAACTCCAATACATACAGTATTCATGCACCCTTCTGTACAAGTTTGTCTTTTTAAACTAGTGTCTTTTTCCATATTGCAGTCTTACTGTACCTTCACACATACTTTTTCCTGTTAGCAAAGCATTTTTTCTCTCCTTGGTCCAAATCTGTAGAATATTTTTTTTTCTCATGGCATTAGATATCTTCCTAACCTCACTGATTTTACCATCCAAACATTCTCAGAACCAAAACATTGTGTGCTTACTTTTCTACATGACTGTTTCTCTCTCTCATACTCTACATATGTGCATTCCTGAATCTATTCTCTTTACAGTTTTTATCTCACTTCATTATTACACCACAATGTAATATTATTTTCTTCCCCTTTCTGCTTGACTTCTAGGAATCTGCAAAACAGTTTTCCATAACATTCATTTTCTAACTGCTACAATGTATTATGTGAAGTCTGACAATGCCATTTTATTTTAAAAATTCTTATAGGTCAAAAAAAAACTCTTACGGTGAGTTCCTTCCATGTCAATTAAAAAGTATTTCCACAGAGCATTTTCTTCCTTGCACCCTTCTGCAGTCTTGCTACTTTAAGTAACTCAAAGATCAGGAGAAATCCATGAGATAGTGCAAGAGAATTTTTAACAATACATTTTTATCATTTGTAAGTCAATATCGTGAGTGATCATTCCTGTACAACTGTTTTTTTTTTTTTTCTTCCCCAAGGAAAATGTAAACTACCCTTAAGGTGGGAAAACTACATTCCCTTTGTAATAGGTTACATAGTCTAAAAATAAGAATCACACAATAGTGACTGCCCATTACTCAGTCACTAATATGTCACTATTAAGCCTGGTGCCCAGATACTTTAGTTACCCTTTGAGTTGACAACAGTGTCTATGTCTGTGTAGTTCTACCAACATACAGCATCTGAAACTGGATGCATATCTACATATTGAGGTGGAGATACTAGAGCTTGTTAAAGCCTGGTTCTTGTTTTAGTTATACTGTGTTTTCAATTAACATCAACGATCAGGACAACATAGGGACTATTAAAGCAAGCATTGCATTCAACTATGCAAGTCAGTACAGTACCAGAAATATGCAAGGACTAAAGCCATACAGTATAATGATGCATATTAATACATTTGTAAAGGCGAAGGTATATTAATACAGACAACTATTTATTTGGTTCAAACAGGCAAGCTAGACTATGACTCAGCACCGGTTGATTTAAATTAAAAACATAACCCTTTAGTTTGCCAGCCTATACTTGTGACATGGTTAACTCACACCAGAAATCCTTCCTAAGCATGCTAACTGTACAGTGATCAGCTGTCAGGCAGAACTGACTCACTGGTTATTTCCTTAGTGGGTTTCTATGCAGAAGATATTCCAAGTGGAACATTTTGTGGGAGTTAAATGATAATACAAAGTACCTGTACCCATGACTTTGAGAAAGTCACTTAAACAGATGAAAACAATCCCAGACTGAAAAAAAAATACATCCGTGGAGATCAGTGTTTTATCTTAGCAATTCCAAAAAATATTTATTTTTTATAATACTCAATTTTTACAATAATATTTGTATGCAATTTCATATCATTAATTTTTCTTAGATGTCTTGAATAGTTTTTTATACATGAATTTTGTTTTTAATACATATATACACTTTGTTTCTGCTGTTCTTTTAAATGTTTGTGTCATGCTTAATTGGAAGTCCTTGATTGGATCGTTTTAATTTGAAAGTATTTAAATAACCATTGGAGACAAACCAGCCCACATCTGAAGAAGTTTTAAAACAAAAACGTATTTATGTTGTTGAGCGTTAATATGTTTATTCGTTTTGTAGTGAAGTGAATACTTTTAATAAATTTTGTAAACCCAGCTGTCGCTTAGCTTTATTGTGTACCCTCCAAGGGTCTATTTTCGTAGTCTTTATCTTAGTATGGATAAATAAATAAACAAATTCACAAGCAATTGTAGTTCAGCTATAGTATGGGAATAAAAATGAAAACTGCTAAAGATTTTAAATGCTGTCTGCAGCATAAGGTTTGATAGCATCTTCAGCACATGCCTCAATACTTAGAGAGCAAAGGCACCCTAGTCAGAGTTGTAGATTAGAAGACCAACTTGAGTACAGATACATGGCTGTTCTACATAAGCTGATGCTGAAAGAACTTAAGGAGTATGTCTAGCTTTGCATCATGAAACTAGAAGCAATGCCAAGTAAGCAGATGCTGTAAAGGCATCTTAGAGGTGAGGCAAGGGTCAATACTCAAAACAATGAATTGTGCTGTTCCACCTATGCTTGTTAGCTGCTTTTTTGTTTTAAATAATCGAGAAGAAAAGTATAAGGGTGCATCAAATCAGGAAGTTGCATTCCAGAAATATTAGCTCTGCAGTTGTCTGCATGCTACTCATCTCTTGTCTACAACATGCCTGGTGATTCTTATAAAACAGAACAAATATCCACAGCAGAAGACTGATTATACCAAAATTGTTAAAAATACAACTAAAGCAGGCTTTAAAGGAAATTAGAGTATTGGGAGGATGTATCTAGAAGTACATTTTACACTGGTGGCTGTTCACAGTAAATGAAGACTTATTATCTTATAAATCAGAGTAAAATATGTTGGAGATACAGTCCCAGCCCATCATAATTGGTTTAGTCTAAACCAAAGACCATAGCACTGTCATACTTAATGTATACCCAACACAGTTCTCTACTTCTTTGCTCACAAATCAGAGGCAATGCCAAAAATTGAGGACAAAGGCCCTTAATCAGGGACAGTTTTTAAATACTACTTTTATTCACTTACAAAGTTAATACAACATGCTTTGCATCAACGTGCAATTTCTGAGAGGTAATGAAGTATGAAAGTTTAATATCTGACATTACTGATCGACTGTTACCTTCACTCATTTACCAGAAAAATCAAAAACTTTATGAAGGACAGGGCAAAAATATAAGAAAAAAAATCACAGAAATACAATTTTCTTTTTTTAAACCATGTTAATGGACTTCTATGATTTATCACCAGTAGTATGATTTTTAGCCTCAAATACACCCTTGAGTATTTTTCAATTTCTGTTTTAAACTCTGGTTAATAATATCTTCAATAACAGCTTGCATTATTTAAGCAACTGCAGTGCTTTTAAAATAATTGTAACCAACATCTATACGCTGATACTTAACTATAACTTTAACTAACATCTTTAAAAATACCTCTGTAATGCCCTTCATTTACGTTTTGCGTCACCCACATTTACCATACCAACAATTATGGTCTTAAAATGAAAATGCCATTTTTTGAACAGCTCGGCATCATTCTGAGAAATAAGAACGGTTGCACCGTCAGGACTTCCTTTTAGGATTACTTTGAAAAGATTAATCGGATGTCTGTCTGCTCTAATAATCAAAACCATATCATAATAATAGCACAATTTAGCACTGACCTTTAAAAATCAGGATTATAGTCCCCAAAAAGGAACACTGTCTTTTTTGTTGTTGTTAGAATAGAAGGTTGTGAGATAGTAGGGACCATATGGTTTTATTATTTTTTTAGAATAGAAGGTTGCTAGATAGTAAGGACCATATGGTTTTATTTTTGCCTTTATTTTATTCTACCTGTTTGTTAACCGTGTAACCCCTAAACAGTCCCTTTTCGGGGGCAACCCGAGAGCACTGTCCGGTTAAGTGACTTGCTCAGAATCACACACTGTGCAAATGAAGGTGTAAGAAATCAAACCCTTTACCCGGTGCACAGGAAGCTACTCGGGAACAGCCCAGAGCTTTAATAGTCTGCGCTAATTGCCAACTGCTAGCTGCTAATGAGAATGGGCTTACATCGTATACAACCTTAAATAGATCTGTCATTATGAATAAAATCAGTAAGCCTAAATCATACCTCTCAAGCTCTTGCAAGAAATCTGGACAAAGCCAAAAATAAAAGTGGTACAAAGGCCCAAAATAGGGACAATTTTTAAATATTGCTCCTACAAACTAAGAAAGTTGAAGGAATAACAGGTTGTGCATAGCATGATTTTTGAAGCGTATGAAGTCTGAAACTCAAATGTCTGTCATTATTTTTAACTTCCGTCTTTAATGATTTGCCACTAATTATCCAGAAAACCACAATTTTATGAAGAACAGACCAAAAATATGAGGCAAAAATCTGGACATTCTGCGAAAATCTGCACAGTTGAGAGCGGTATGCTAACGGTAAATGTAAGAGTGCAACGCCTTAATCATAGTGGCTTAGATGTATGAGCACAGTCAGTACACAATGTGCGCCCAGCTGCCCTTCTGCAAAAATACCAACCACTGTTTCTTCACCACCTAATGACGATCAACGTATGCCGTTACTTAAAGACCCATTGGGGTGTGTTTAAAGGCTGTGCTCAAAAGCTTTTGACGCAAACCATCCTGCCCCATACATACACCCATCCCACTTCACACAACCCCAGTTTAGTCACTAGGGCTTGCAAATATCAATGCAAGACCAACATTATCTGCTAACCTTTCTCTGCAAGTTTATAAAAGACTCATTCCCTACATGAAATTGCAATCAATAGGTATTATCATAGAGTAAAACAGTAAATAAGGGGATTATGAAGTGCACTACATATTTCATCTTTACCATGTTGGAAGGTCTCGAATTAGCAGTCAGTTCCTCATGGGCAGCCACATCCTCCCAGGTAACGATGAATGAGTTGGCAGGATAAAATTCGACATGAGGAAATCCTCTCCGAACTTCCTGAGCAGCTCGTCTCAGGACATCAGCAGAATCGTCCTCTCGGTAATAAATCTTGCCCCGACCACCGGTGGTGTCAATATCTGCCATAAACGGGGCGATCACTGGGAACTCGGTTGGAAAGCTTTCATCAATGTACTGCGTCTCTCGGGGAAATTTTTGAGTGGAGATGATACCATTTGTTCCCACCTTGAAAGAACAAAAACGGATAATGACTAAAAGAGCAGCCTTTGGCATTGGTTTCCAGGTGACACAGTACTATTCAAGTGTAAAGAAATGGCATTTATTTGAACATTACCGAACATCTAATCTGCGCGCACAGTAGTGTATTCACAGTGTCAGCATTAAAAAATAGCTCGCTTTTCCAAAGAGCACAAGAAAAGCATCATAAAGGGGGAAATAAAAAATACTTACATATAGCTCCCTGAACTGTGCTTCAAAGAACGTAAAAGGAGTCTTCAGTTTAACAACTTCTGATGTTTCATCATCACCATCCTGCAGAAGTAAGTCGCCCCTATGCACTCCATAAGGGAACAGTTCCTGTCTTACTATGGCTGCAGCTGTGCGAAAAATAAGCAAATAAATGCCAACATGTACACAGCAGTAATTTCCCCTCATGGTTGCTCTCTCTACGCTCAACTCCCGAGAGCTAGACAAAGCACAGATTGAAAAAACTATCCACTAACTCAGTTTTACTGACTGCAGATAGTTTCACCAGCCCGAGCAAACAGCCCTGCTCTGTCCGCGACTCGGTGACCAAGCCAGATCCAAATTTTAGGAAGTCCGGGAGGGCTGGTCCCGGACAACCCTTTGAAGCTGATTGGCCTGGGTGTAAGTTTGTCGCATGAGAACCCCCCACCAGACCCCCACCATCTGTTTCGCATCAGTATTTCAAACAGGGAGGAGGAAGTTTAATATATAAACCGTATCAAACTCGAAAGTCCAAGAGTTGTATCCTGTTGCTAGCAAAATACTTGACCCGCTATTTGGTCATTTTCGTTTTATTTAAGCAGAGTTTACTCGTGTGAATCAGGTCACCAAGTCGAAAATGCAATGTTAAAGTAGCTGTCCCGTACCAACTCACGTTCAGACTCACACGATTATATTTTTCATCCATCCCTAAATTTCAGGGACATCCTTAATTTTTATTCCAATTTTAGGTCTGTAACTCTTAATATAGCTCTTAAAATGGGTGACTGCTGGCGTAAAGGTGATGAATTGCACTTAATAGATAATGATAGTAATTAGAGTTGCAGACTTTTTTTAGTTAAAAAATGTAAATTCATTCTTATTGACAGTCTCTTATTCTGTCACTATCTCAAGTTGATAGTGCAAATATTTTAAACGTGTCCCTGATTATTTTTGGATTTGTTCCCGATTCCGTTGAGTTTTGTCCGGGATTGGTTGAAAGCAATGCACACCATCATAGTGGCCACATTCATCCTTAGCCAAGAAAATATGCATAAAATCTATATTCTGAAAAGTATGCCATTAGTTCACTTGTGCGAAAAAAATAAACAAGTTAGCCGTTTATTAATTATTGTAATTAAACTGATTCGCACAGACAGGAGTGTTGCTTTCCTAAACACCCACGCCTTGTATAAAGGGGTTAACGGTTTAAATGAACATAAAACAGATGGCCCCCTGTGAACCAGCATTTTTTTTATCTTGTCTAAGAGACTTCCTCTGACTCCTTAAGCGTTCGCAGCTGTTAGCTCACCCCTGCCTGGCTTGTTCACATCTTCAGCGAACAAGAATACACTCCTAAAAAGCAGTATATATCTAAAGATGCTTATTATATATTTTAATAGATCTTATCTGCCCCTGATCTTGTAGAACGGCCGTGATTTTGCCCTGTCCTCGTAAAATCTTCGATTTTCTGGTGAATCACTAAGGATCAGTTAGTCAATCATAACAGACATTAGAGTTTCATACATTGTTGTTCAGAAACGCTGGTGCAAAACTCGTTGTTCTACTAACATTTTAAGTGAATTAGAGTTCATGGTGTATCTAGGCATACTCAGCGTACTCAGCTGAGTACATTTTCTTTGATCATCCCTCCAAAACGTTGTAGCTCAAGGAGCACGGATACCGTCTAGTGTGGTTTATAGCGTATACTGCTTTATAACAAAATGCTAACCTGATTTGATTGCATCGGTAAAATAGTTTTTTATTGTCATAAATAGCAACAGTAGTGTGCCCCTTACCAAAGTATATAGGAGTAGTAGGATTTTGAAGTTTGAGTACATTTTTTTAAATGATTTGTAGGGAGTGGGGGCAACAATTTGAGGTCAGATGGCAAAATGTAAATGGCTACAGCCTTGTTATAGTAATATTTGAAACAATGTTTCTGATTCTAGGGCCTTTGTTCCCTTTTTATTTTGGGTTTGTCCAGAAATATTGAGCAAAAAAGTTCAGAGGTATGATTTGGAAGGGGTTGGTGCATAGCTGCTAAAACATCTCACAAATAGAGACTACTACATCTGAAAAAGTGGAACATAAGGTAGTTTACAGCATGACCATGTTGGGTTGCACTTAGTGGAAGAACAAAATTTAAGATGATTAATTATATGGAGTTTTGTTTAAATGTATCATAAATCCTTTTAAACAGGAACAATGAATTTTTCTGCAGCAGAGAGGAAGTGTTCCTCAAAAATGAAAAAAAAAATATCTTGATGTGGAAACTTGTAAACCTAGTGCATTTCTCACTGGCAAGGATGCAGTCAGACAATCTTACCAAGAGGGTTAATTCTAAGTTTGTATCTTCCTTAATAAAACCTTATGTAAAATACCCTGAATTCCTCCCTCCAGGCTTTAATACAACAAGGTCGGATAGGTGCCACAAACTAAGAGGTGGCATTGCACTTCTATTTCCTAACACCTGCAACATTGTTCCCCACTCTAATGATATTCCCCCAGTTAATGCAGAAATTCTTATTTCTTACCTAAAAATAAATAAGTCTAAAAGATTGTGTATCATAGTTCTTTACATTCCCCTGACAATAACATTTATTTTATTATTTATTTATTTATTTTTATTTATTTTATTTCACATTTGTTGACCGGGCTAGTCTAGCTGGATACATGTCCATTTTCAGTAGAGGCCTGGGGAGAAAAGCTCCAAGAAATCATACATAGTTAAAACAGAAGTTATTACAGATATTGTAAAACAGCAAGTATTATAAAAGCTAATTATAATAATTAAAAAAAAAAAAAAAAAAATATATATATATATATATATATATATATATATTTTATTATTTTTTTTCTGATCCTATTCTGCTCGGATCTCTAGTACTATGGGTGATGTCAATATCAATTGGCAAAACTTCTGTTCTAAATTTTCATCCTCAAATATCAACCTATTTTAAATTCACACAACTTATTACCACTCCGACTAGATTTAATAGGAATAATAAGGAAGGTTCTATCTTTAAGTGGATACTGGTTATTGATCCAAGAAAAATCTCTTCAGCTGGTATAACCCCTAATGATCTTAGTGACCATCTCGCTGCCTTTATCCATCAAACAGCTCCCTCCTTTCAAAAGCAACATCATTATAAAATAACTAGAAATCTAACTTTAAGCCTCAGACATTTATCAATATACTAAGAAATATGAACTGGAACATCCTAAAAAGCCTACCACTAGACAATGTTGTAGACTACTTTAATACAACATTTCTAGAAACATTAAACAGCCTCGCACCATGTCGTGTATTAAGGACCAAAATCAACCATGCCCCATGGCTAACCAAATCAAATAAAGAATTTATGCTAGCTAGGGACAACATTTGGAAACAATGATAAATAACTAAAAATCCACTAGACATTTTGAGTTTCAAACAGCTCCGCAACCAGGTAAAAACAAAAAACAATAACTAAGGATAAAAAAGCATTATCTAAAACTTCAAACTAACCGTAAGCATAGGCCCAAAATTCTGGACATCTATTACATCACTCCTTAACCCTGGCACAATAAGCAAACCATGTCCACATCCAGATGAAACACCACAACAAATAGTCAGCCTCTTTAACTCGCACTTTGTCAATACTATAGCAAACCTCACTGCTAACTTTCTACTGTGCCATGAGAACTATCTTCCTCCACCCACTCCCCCTTCTTCTACACCATCCCATCATCCCCATGAAGCTGCAGTCCATCCTACACCTGCATTCCCACTTAATCCCATTTAATTACTACAATAAAAAGACTTCTCCTTAAACTCAAACCTAGCTCGAATGCAGCTGATATCCTACCCACTGAATATCTGAAACTAGCAGCTGAAGCCATTGCCTACCCCATCAGTATACTCTTCAATGGATCCATCCTAGAATCCTATATCACATAAATTTGGAGAAAAGCATTCATTCTACCACTTCACAAAGGTGGCAATGCTACTAACATCTCCAACTATCATCCTAGAGCCATTCTCTCTCTTATCTCCAAGATCCTTGAAAAATGTATGCATGCACAACTGTAATACTTTCTCCTTAGTAACTATATCATATCCTCCACACAACATGGATTTAGACCAAATCATTGTACTATGACTGCCTTAATATCCTTCATGGACACCATTAATAAAGCTTGTGACTCACGTACACTTGTCTCCTCCCTATTTCTTGCTCTATCAAAAGCTTTTGATGCTGTCTCTTACCCCCTACTCCGAGCTGAACTCTCAAAAATTGGTCTCTCCCCCTTCTTTTTCAAATGGTTCTCAAGTTACCGTTCAGGCAGACAACAGTTAAATGACAAAACTCCTTCTCTCCATATCTTCACACCCCTATTGATGTTCCTCAAGACTCTATATTAGGATCCCTGATTTTCAGTATCTTTATTAATAGTCTCCAGTACTCCTTTAGTCAGGGATCTCTCCTACAATACAGAGATGACTCTACAATTATATTTTCTACTGATTCCATGTCTGAACTTTAACACATTTTTCCAACTGGCCTTTACCTCCATAGAGAGCTAATTATGCAATAATCATTTTTCCCTTAATCCCAACAAAACCAAGCTAATCCCATTTACCCCTAAGAAAACAATTTCCATAAATAAAGCTCAGTTTACCATACTTTCTCAAAGCAAAACTATAATTGAAGTTGTTACCCACACCAAACTACTAGGAGTAGTAACATATATGAGCATGTAAAATTTGGCCTGCACATTTATCACAACATCAGTAAAGCACACCAAAAGCTAAGCACTCTTTACAGACGCAAACACTTCCTTAGCCTCTCTACTAAACAAGCTTTTGCTAAAGCTTACCTACTTCCCTTTCTCATCTATGGTGCCCCTTTACTTACTAACCTGCAATCCTCCCTAAAATAAAGCTTGAAACATGTTATCACAAAATTACCAAGTTTGCTACTAATGCCAACATTATACCCATCACTGCACACCTCTACAGTCCCCAAACTGGCTTGAATTTCCACATCATCACTCCTGCAAGTAACAACTGTGCATAAAATAATTTATAAACCATTAGGTTGTCCTGCTCTTAATTCCCTATTTAGTTACCACCATCCCAAAATGTCACTCATATCAGAAAATCAAAACCTTTTGCATGTTTACAAGCCAGACATACCTGCTGGCCAGCTTCTTTACTGGCATTCTGTAGCCAAAGCCTGGAATGGCCTACCATTAATAATAAGAACCAATCAGAATCATGCTTCTTTTAAAACTTCTTTAAGGTGTTAAATTTTTTACATCTAGAACTGCACTTGTACTAAGCCTCCAACCTTTAAGACCTGACTGCCTCTACTTCATGAAGATATTCCTATCTCAATGACCATTATCTAGTAAATGTCTGGTGAAAACTTAACTACACTTTTTGCAGTGACTTAACGTAATGTTTAACCTTTTTTCTTTAATGCTACAATTTAAGTTTGTATTTAATTGTACCCAACAGACAACTTCTGTTTTATCTTTCCTTTGTCTAATTGTCAATTTCTCGCCTATGACATATACTTTGTAAAATTATCATATTGTAACATTCTCTTGTATGCTCATGTTTTTTTTGTGTAGTTTTTCTCCCCTGTCCTCCACTGAAAATGAGCTCTTAAAGGCCCAGTGGACAATCCCAGTAAACAAATGCCAATAAATAAATAAATACAAAATAAATAGTACAAATGTTGAGACTGTTTGATTTATTCCCATACAGTTCATAAAGTAAACAGACCATACCTCTTAATTGTTCCTAATTTTGCATAATGAATTAGATTTTACTTCATATTTTTGCCTGTCCCACCTACAGTTTTTGAGTCAGTCAATAATTACAGGCATTAGAGATGCAGCTTTTTATTATTATTCAAAAATGTATGCTGATGTAGTTCTACTAACTTTTGAAAGTGAATTAATGTAATTTTTAAAAACTATTCCAGACATTATTTTTAGCTTTACTCAGAATTCTTGAGCAAAGAAGTTGATTGATATGGGACGCATACCTCTCAACTGTACAGATTTTCACAGAATGTCCAGATGTTTGCCTCATATTTTGGTCTGTTTTTCACAAAATTGTGGTTTTCTGTCAAAATAGTGGCAACTCATTTAAGATTGAAGTCAGAAAATAATAGACATTTGAGTTTCAGATTCATACCTTTATTCGTTGAAGGTTGAACGTCGAGCTGGCACCTCGGCTTTCGTGAAAATCTACTGCCAATCATTAGTGGACCGGAGTTCCGCTGTGGTGACCCCTAACCAGGAAAAGCTGAAAGACAACAACAACAACAACATTTATTCATGCTAATGCAAAACCTGTTATTCTATCAACTTTCTAAGCTTGTAAGAGTAATATTTATAAATTGTCCCTATTTTTGGGCCTTTGTCCCAATTTTAGTTATGGGTTTGTCCAGATTTCTTGCTCTAAGAGGTTAAGAGGTATGATGGGGCAGAACGTTCAAATCACTGTTAGTTCAAGAATCAGTTCAATAATCATTTTTGTAGCTTTATGTGTAAAAGAGTGATAATACGTACCAGAACTCATTTGAAGAATTCTGTAACTATTATTTAAATGTTATTTTATGCAGTCGTGATTGTAGCTCCCAGTTCCACACATTTCCAGAGAAATGCAGGTTATTTGTGTGTAAAAGCAGGACTTTTAAAGATGCTTAAACATCAAAGCATGTCACAGTCTATTTACATTAAAAAACAAGTAAGAAGAATCACTTGGCATTAAAAACTCACTTCAACAGTTTAGAAAGCAGACATGCTACTGTCAATGCTGGACAGTTTTAACAGCTGGGGGATATTTTAGAACTAAAATTAAGGTGAGCAAAGTGACTGAACTGGCAATTATCAAAGCTATATTTCCATTTAGGGGATTCAGGGATGGGGTATATATGATGCTTTAGGAATGAAGAAAACATATTTTGTGTGTGTGTGTGTGTGTGTGTGTGTGTGTTTGTCTGTCTTTGTATGTATGGAGGTATGTATGTATATATGTTTGAGTATGTCTATGTGTTCGTTGGGGTGTGGTACATCGTCTCTGTACTTACAGCAAGTATCACATCTGTTGTGTCTGACCTAAACCTTATCTACATTTTATTTCAATGAATGCTCATCTAAGCTTAGCTTTTATTATAGTGGGTTATCACAAAGTGCTTTCATCAAAGTCATAATAGCAAATCATTGTGGGGAGGGATATGTTGATGCTAATGACTTACCGGAACCTATACTAGAAAAGTAAGAAGTTGCTTTATAGTTACTACTACTCTAACTATAGAGACTGATGTACCCAAAATCATTATGCCTACAAATGTCACATTTCTACACAAGTATTGGTACCTCTAAAGATTATACCACACTTTCTAACTTATTCAAGTACCCAAGGGAAATAACTATAATTTTATGCAGTGGCATCGTGTATAAATAGTTTAATCAGATGTTCAACATATTGATCCCTGCTGCAATAACCAAATCTGTGATGGTTGCATCCTGCATAGGATATAATAACTGGCTAGCTTCTAAAGCTTTAGGGCAGCTTCCTCTCATCCAAACCATTAGTCAGCTCTGGCTGAGCTGACAAAAATACAGGTTTGGTCACCAAGCCTTTCAGAGCTTGCCTGCCACTCAAGAAAGTGCTTCTCTGAAGGGTTTCAAGGACTGATGGTCAACTTGTGTTGTTTTGCAGGGCAGATAGGTTCCCTTTGTAGAAAAATACTTCATGTATTTTTAATGTTTAAACTTACTTTCTTGTTTAAAAAAGTATATTTTAAGCTAGGAATATGTGTTCTTATTGACTGTCATGTGGCTTTACTGTACTTTTGTAAAGGTGCATACTTTTGTTTCTGAGAGCCAGTCTTGTTGGTTTTGGCAGAAGGGGTAGGGAAAATGTACCTCCTTTGCCAGAATGGTGTGCACCAATGTCACTGGAGGGGAGTAGCTTATTATGTATGGCTCAGGGTCTTGTATACGCTATCAATCCTTCTTATCAGGTGGTATCTGATAAAAGAAAAGGGATTCATCTTTTTCTAAAGTGATTCAAGAAACTGAATCTGGAGAAGAATGTGATGGGACAGGTGCACCTTTTTCTTCTCAGATTTCTGATTCCGCCTCAGAGGAGAGCATCCTATCTGGATTTCCTTGTCAAGGATTTTCCTTCACTGAGACTATTTCCAGAATATGCCAGTGTTTTCAGTGGGAGAACACTGATTTTTCTCAGTCCTTCACAAAATACTACGAGCTGTTACAACTAATACTATGAGCTGTTACAGCTAGAATTTCCATAACCTCCTCCCATTCCCTCAGTGCTGTCAGCATTGAAGGATGTTTTTGTCACAGCCTGTGGTTTTCCTGATAGCCAGCCTGCTACACACAAGAAAGCAGATAACACTCCCCCACTTAGTAACCACTTCCTACCAATTACCCAATTAATTAATCACGAACCACCACACCCCCACCCTCACCACAGCAGCCACATTCAGCCTCACTCTAACTACTTATCACCACATTTGCTTTCTTAATCACTCCACTTAGCCAGTCTAGGTCACCTCAAACTATTACAATGTCTCATACTGTAGACACTTGCACAATAAACCTATTAATATATACAATCACAATTATAATGCTCCTCCAACTCACAGCCCTCACCTTTTATCACACTCAACTACAACACAACATATCCCTCCCCTGGCAAACCTTATGCATTAACTATCACTTTGTAACTCCAACCATACACATAGCTCCATGCCTTTTCACTCCCTCACACACTGACTATTACCACCATAACATACAATCAACCAAATGTACAACCAACAACTCACTAAAACACATTATTATCATCAACAAGTTTACCAAACTCTACTTACATTTAATGACTAAACCATCATACTGTGGGGGCATACATCCCAACCTTGGTCTCAACTCGCTAGCAAACACACACCCTGACCCTCCTACTGATATTACCCTTAGACATAAGAACTCTCTCCTCTTCCTTAACATAAATGTAAGAAGTATCTTAAATAAAACTCATGAACTGCACGCACTACTTCAGCTATATAAACCTAATATTGTACTAATGACTGAAACCTGGCTAAAACCAGAAATCAGTAGCAATGAAAGAATACCACCAAGCTATAATATCTTACTCAGGGACAGAAAAGGTAAAAAGGTGGAGCTGTAGCACTACTATTCCAAGACCAGCTCAAGTTAGAACAAATTGATGCTAATATACCACACATAGGTAATACAGAAATTATCATAGCTCAGTTAAAGCTGAACCCCAATAAGCACATTAATATTATAGGCTCTTACTGCCCACCTGGTAACAATGTTACCAGTATCAAAATCCTACTAGAATGGATCTCTAACTCCTTCCCTCATGAAAATATCTTACCAAGAGATTTTAATATAGAATGGAATAACTGCTCTTGCCACAATCCAACTAATCACATTAACCTCCATGGGTTTACCCAACTTATCACAGCCCCCACCAGAATAGACAAAATATCAAAACAACATTCCATCCTGGAATGGATTCTTATATCCAACCCCTCACTTGTATCTCTAGCAGGCTGTCTGCCAAACAGCCTCAGTGACCATCACGCTACCTTCTTCCTTAGAAAAAGAACTCACCACATTAACCAGACAACTTTAAGAATAGTCAGGAACAAAACAAACTTCAAACCAGAAGAGTTTAGAAATTCATTAAAAAGATGTAATTGGAAACCACTAACATCACTGTCACTAGACGAGGCAGTCAGCTACTTCAACTCAACATTCCTACAAACATTAGACCATCACGCACCCACTAGAACCATTAGAACAAAGACCAACTATGCCCCCTAGCTAAAGAAGGAAACTAAAACTATTCTCAAAGACAGGTACAAAGCATGGACAAACTACCACAAAAACAAACCCCAGTTAACACAACAAACCTACTCAGAACTTCGTAATAAAGCCAAAAATGCATTAAATCTGACAAAATGAACTACTACCAAAACCTCCAAGAAAAACATCTCTACAACCCACAAAAAGTTTGGGCCACTATAAATTCTGTACTAAAACCAGGAAAGACTACAACCCCTACACCTAAAACAGTAAATAACTGAGGACATCCCCACACAATTCAGTACATTTTTCACCGAATAAGTACAAGCCCTTGCAAATACCCAAAGTATGAATAACAACCCTGACCTGCCACCCAAACAAAATGAAACTAACACACTTGATAATAGCACCAAATTTACCCTACATCCAACCTCAACCAAATCCATTTTAAAACTCCTCCAAAAGCTTAAACCAACCACCCTGGCCATATATAATCTACCAGCAGAGTTCCTACAGCTAGCTGCATATGCCATGGCTTATCCTGTAGCCATCCTAATTAACAAATCTATAACAGAATGTAAAGTTCCTAACATATGGAAAATCTCTCACATTATACCATTACACAAGGGAGGAAATTCCATAGAACTAAATAACTACTGACCTATAGCTATTCTGTCACCCTTATCAAAGATTCTGGAACAAGTTGTTCACACCCAACTCATAGACTTCCTCCTAACAAACAACCTGCTATCTAAAAACCAAGATGGCTTTAAGACCTTCCACAGAACCACAACAGCACTAATGTCCTTCTCCAGTACAGTTAACCACCACAGAAACAAAGGACAACTAATTTCAGCCATTTTTCTAGACCTGTCTAAAGCCTTCGACATGGTCAACCATAACAGTCTCCTTAACACACTAGCCACCCTAAATATCAGCACACACTCTATAACATGGTTTAAAAGCTACCTATCAGGTCGTCAACAAGCAGTGAAATGGCACAACCTACTATCCTCCACTCTGCCTGTTACCATAGGTGTCCCTCAGGGCTCCATACTTGGCCCACTACTCTTCTCTCTATTTACCAACCAGCTCTCATCCTCCACACCTAATGCCTCAGTAGTACAATACGCTGATGATACCACCCTGATTTGTGCAGCACAAACAGTAGATGACCTACACTCCCTGACTCAACAGTCCTTTTCTCAAGCCAAGACTTGGTTCACTAACTCTCAGCTAATCCTGAATCCAAATAAAACAAAACTTCTCCTATTCAACACAGGTAGATCCTGTCCCCCATATGACACCTTCACCATCATATCCAGAAACAAAATAACAATCAGCCCTACCTCCCACACTAAACTCTTAGGGGTAGAAATAGATTGCAACCTTAAATATGACATTCATAGAGCCCAAACTATCAAAAAGCTTCATAAAAGCTCGGTCTCCTTTATCGCAATAAAATTTTTCTTACTAAACAAACTAAAGCCACCATAGCCAGAACACGTCTGCTGTCTACCCTCCTTTACACATCTCCAATACTTACTAGCCTCCATAAAACAGACCTACACAAGCTAGAAACCTGTTATAACAAGATTGCAAGATTCGCTACTGAAACCCCATGTAAGACCCATCACTGTGTAGCTCTCAAGCAACCGGGGTGGCTTGAGCTACCACAGCTATTGAAACTCAACCAACTGTCATTTGCACATAAAATATACTACCAACCAACCAATTAAAACTCCAGCTCTACAAAATTTAATTATACCTTATTCCACCACTAGAGCCTTACGATCCATCACCCAAAACTGCATAGAAGTCATCAAACATAACAATGATGCAGGAAAATCTCTCTTTAGCTATTCCACAGCTAAAGCATGGAACTCCTTACCTTACCAACTAACCTCCATGTGCTCCACTACCCAATTCAAAATCTTCTCAAAGCATACTATATGGATTCCTGGTTATGCTCCTGTGACTCCCCAGGATAAACATTGTTCAGCTACTCATCCATCATCTAAACCTAATCTTGATCTAATTTCCATAGAGCAAATAGTCCACCAAATATGTTTACTATAACTGCACCACCTACCTGGATATATAATAAAAATGCTATACTTGTCAAATAACATTCAAAGCTTCTATGTGAAGTATTATACTGGCACTACCTACATATGAAACTATCTACTTTGGTTCTTCATTGTGATCTGATACGTGAAAATATCTGCAAATGTTCCTCATTGTATTTTTGCTGTATGTCTTCTTTTGCCAACTATTATTAACATATATCTATGCTTTATAACCTGGTAAGTCATACTTTTTTTGATCTGTGAAACTCTGAACTGTGTAATATGTGATTTGTACTTGTTTGACCTGTGTAGAACTGTCTAAAATGTATATGAAGCTTTTCTCCCTGGGCTTCCACTGAAAAAGGACCTCTGTCCAGTCGGACTTTCCTGGTAAAAAATGTAAAAATAAAATAAATAAATAAATAAAATAAAATATAGAAAGCTCATCAATTTGTCACATTTTTTTGGATCCTCTGCTGCAGATGTTATCAAATATGTGATGAGAAAGGTAAGCTAATACTGGCAATCTCTTAGATATTTTCAGTCTTCCTTCTAATTTTCCAGGGATTTTCTGCACCCTCATCTACTTTTGGCAAGAAACACAACAAACAATCTCATCAAAATGCTGGTAAGCAGACATTTAAAAACAATGGCAAAGAGTTTTCAAAAAGAAAGAAGGAATTCCCCAGAACAAAGAATAGTCAATTAAGGCAGACTAACTATATCAGTGACCTTGTTCCCACCCCACCTTCCCCACCTCTCCCTGGCTGTCCCTTATTTCTTCCAGAAACTCTGAATCTCCATTTCTCTCTTTGGCAACATATTATTTCAGACAAATGGGTTCTGTGACTGACTCAGCAGGGTTATAGATGGCAGTGGGAGTTATTCCACTGCCATCAAAACCAAATTCCTCTATTCCCTACTGTCCTACAGCACGTGCTCTCTCCGAGGGTAACAGAAACATTCCTCCTTCCCTGTTGAGAAAAGATTTTTATTTGAGAATGTTTTTGATGCCAAAAAAAGAAAACTCCTGGAGACCAGTTCTGGACCTTTTTTCCTAGCTAGTATGTTACAGTGCTCAAATTCAGAATGGTTTCATTTTCAAACTTTTACCCTTTCTTCCACATTTGAATTATTTGGTAATCTTAGATTTATAAGATGCTTATTATTGCACTTCTATTCATTCCATACTTCAGTTGTTTCTTAAGGTTTTGTGTGTCTGGATTAAGTTATCAGATCTCTGCCTTACCCTTTGTGCTATCCACTGCACCAAGAGTGTTCACAAATTGTGCAGCTCCTGTTATAACCCATTGCAGGCTACAGGATATCCATATTTTCCATATTTTAATGGCTGGCTTAATTTTGCAGGGTTTTTTTACAAAGTGTGAGGGAGAGATCTCTTATATAGGCTTGGATTCCAAGAGAACATTCAAAAGTTAATTTTGATGCCACCATACAGGATTGTGCTCCTGGGGTGTCTGTTAGACATCTCAGTACAAAGAGCTTGTCTTGCACAGGAGAAAATAGATCTATATGAAGATCTATTTCAGGGTTTTCCACTCAGACTTCAGTCACTGCGAGGGAATACCTCAGGATTCTGGGTCTCATGGCATCTGTGATTCTCATGAAACCTCTGTCAAGACAACATATGAGAAGGATACAGTGGTATCTGAAGTCTCTGCTCCCAGCACCAACTGCTATTATCTTTTCAGATTACAGTTCTGTGATTGTAAGAAGAGAAATCATTTGGTGGAGACATCAAATATCCCTGAATCCAGGTATACTGTTCTTCCTTCTTGCTTCAAAGCTGTCAGTCACCACAGACACCTCAGACTTTCAGTGTCACATGAGATAAAAGGACAAGGTATCTGGGACAACAAAGACAGGCACAAGCACATGAATATAAAAGAGATGCTTGCCTTTATCAAGGTACTTAATTCTCTAAATCATTTTTAGTCCCCAGAACCATTTCAAATTGTTACAGGCAATATCACAGTCATGTGGTACATCAACAAGCAAGATGGGAACCAGGTCTTACCCCTTTGTAGACTAGCCATGTTAGCATAGGATGAAGCTTTAAATCATAATCTCACTCTACAGGCATCCTACATTCTGTCAGAACAAAACTGTGTGGCAGACAGGCTGAGCAGGACAAAGACAGAACCAAAAGAATGGAAACTAGATCATGGGGTCTTCCAAGATTTGATCCATCTGTGGGGTATTCCTCAAGTAGACCTTTTTGCCTCCTCTCTGAACAATCGGCTGACAAACTTCTGTTACAGGACTCCATGCAAGGCCTGGAAGACAGATGCCTTTTCCTTTCCTTAGACAGGAATGTTCCTGCATGCTTTCTACACTTTTCACTGATATTCAGGGTATTTCTGAAGACTCAGAAGGAATCCCCCAAGATCATTGTGGTGACTACTTTCTGGCCCAGGCAACAGTGGTTCTCCCTTCTTTTGGAACTGGCCAGGGGCAATTACCACAAGCTTCCTTATATACTGGATCTACCCACAGAAGGACAGAAGTATTTGATACATCTTGACCCAAACAACTACAAAGTAATTGGATAATAGGGTCTTAATACTTTTAAGGTACCTGCTTTCTGATGATGTGCAGCAGATACTAATGCAGGAAAGAAAACCTACTAAAAATTGTGTTATAAACAAATGTAAAAAGGTCTTCTAGTTGGTGCCAACAGCATAACCAGCACCCATTCAGGGCTAGTGTTTCCCTAACTTTACAAGATTTGTATCAGTTACTTTGCTATGACCTCTCTTACTCTTGTATCAAGGTTCATTTGTTGGCAGTTTGAGCATGTCTGCCATGGATTCTTCCCTTTCAATGTATTCTTGCGTCAAAATGTTTTTGATAGGAGTATTGCATAAGAGACCTCCAAAAAAAAACTGGTGGCTCCTTCTTGGGATCTTAATTTTGTGTTAGAGAAGATAACTTGCTGCATTTAAACTGACCCATCTGGCTGATTAGAAGATTTTAACATGGAAAACAGTTTAACTGATTGCTTTGACCTCTGAGAGATTATCTGAGTTACAGGGCTTATGGTGTGTCAGCCTTATCCTTATCTCATTTTACACAGAGTTTCTTTGAGAATTAATCATTTTTTTATCCATAAAGTGGTATCCAAGTTGACTTTAAGCTAAACTGTTCATCAACCTGTGTTTTTCCTTGAACACCAAAAATGAGGGAGAAAGAATACTTCATACCATGAATGTCCACAGACAACTCAGGTAGTATCTTGACAGAGCAAAATCTTTCAGAACTTCCTATCAGCTGTTCATTTCCTGTGAATGTAAGAGAAAGAGGCCTGTGTCAAAGCAGACCATTTCCAAATGGATGTCTCAAACTATTACGCCTTGTTATTCCTACCACAACAAAACTATTCCAAGCAGGGTCAAGGCACATGCTATCAGGGCCTTAGCTTCATTTATGGCTTTTTGGAAAGAGTTGGACTCGAGATATTCTAGAGGCAGGTACTTGGTCTTACTTTTAAAAAGCAGCACAATCTTGATTCCTTCTCTAGGTCTAGATCAGGCTTCGATAGGGTCATTCTCCAGGGGCTAATGGACCCTTCCACCTCCCAAATGTAAGCTAGGGTGTTCTACCCATGTAGCTAAGGTGCTAGTGCAGCAGTGATCAATATGATGAACATAGTATAGTTGTGGAAGTAGAAGTTTGAATGATTGCTGCAGTAGCCACTTTCTTCCTCCATCCCCCTTGTTTTTGGGTGCATTTTTTATGCCAGGGTGTAGGCATTTGCTTTTGATGTTCTTAGAAATGTCCTCCCTCCACTGGCATGAAAGCTCTGAAGGGCTTGTTGTTCAAGCCTGTCTTTTAGTCAGTTCAGCTCAAGCTGACTAATGCATTTGGGTAATGGTAGGTGCTCTGAAGCTTTGGAAGCTGGCTGGCTATTATATCTTGTGCATGATATAACCCATATAGCTTAGCTACTGCTGCAGTGATCATTCAGACATCTGCTGTTATGGTAAGTTTACTTACACAACTGTGCTTTCTTTCATGAAACTTTTAATGTTTTACCATAATGCACTTACCTCCTACAGAGGCTTTTACTTGTAGATGGTTTTAAATGTTATTATTGTAATAATATTGCAGTTTGCTTTGTTTGTAATATCTCTAGTTTTATATAAAATGAATAAAGCTGATTTACTGACTGACTGATAATAAACAGCTCCCAAACACATACATACACATTTTATATATTATTTGAAGACATGTTTCACATTAATAAAAATGTGTATATTGGCATTGGTATTCTCTGTCTATACACACACACACACACACACACACACACACACACACACACACACACACACACACACACACACACACATATATCTATATCTATATCTATATCTATATCTATATCTATATCTGTATCTGTATCTATATCTATATCTATACATATATCTATATCTATATCTATATCTATCTCTGTATCTGAATCTATATCTGTATCTATATCTATATCTGTATCTGTATCTATATCTATATCTATATATATATATATATATATATATATATATATATATATATATATATATATTTGTGTGTATATGGATCCTCTTCAGAAGAATGAAAGCTCAAAAGACTGAAAGTCAAAATATCTAAAACTCAAAATATTAAAAATGGAATTTTGCCCTTTCTCCAGTGCTGTGCAGTCTTGGCATTGCTATATATAGTTAGCAGGGGTTGTGGGGGATGGCAGTTCCCCATATGAGGGGTTTTAGATATTTTGATTTTCAGTCTTTTGACCTGTTGATCTTCTGACACACACACACACACACACACACACACACACACACACACACACACACACACACACACACACACGTATGTAGATATATATATATATATGTGTGTGTGTGTGTGTATGGGTGCCATTTAGATAGTCAAAACATCATTTTATCAAAGATGAAAAAAAGCTGGTAAAGTTGAGTGAAACTGAAGTGATTGCAGATTGCCATCTTTTTTTGTGCAAGGTCATAGAATAGCAAGGAATGAAGAATATGCCCTTTCTCTATTGTATTATGATCCTGGAGGTGGTATATACAATTAGAAAGGAGTGTGGAGGTCACAGGGTGGCCTGACCTTCTGCAAAAATAGTGCTTGCTGTGCGTTACTTTTTTTTTTTTATAATAATTTGAGTTTCTGACAGCTTTGCTTGATGTTTACCTATTCATACATTGAGTATTTCATTTTATATATGTATATATATATATATATATATATATATATATATATATATATATATAATATTATATAATATGATTGTTTGTTTTTGTGGTAAACCATATGTGGGGGGGGGGGGGACTGCATTCCATTGAAGTACCTGATTTGTCCTCCCCTCATCTCAGTTGTTCACAGTAAGACGTTGTCCTGTTCGATTCTCAGCTAAAGTGTCTTCTGTGTGGAGACATGCGTGAATGGGCGTATCTTTGTTGAAGGTTGTGTGTCAGAGCTGGCAACTCGGCACGTAAAAATCTGCTGTCAATCATTAGCGGACCGGAGTTCTGCTGTGGCGACCCCTAACTGGGAAAAGCTGAAAGACACAACAACATTACCTTATTCATCCTCCTCCTCTCATTCCTAACATCACCACCAGTACTAGTAATAAATAAGCACATCTCAACCATTACTTCATCCTCACCTATCAACCGTCTTCCCTGTAGCTACTCAAAGATCTCTTCAAGCATATTTCCCATAACCCCATTCCATTGTTGTAACCCCAAAATACTAAAAAATGTCAGTCCCAATGTAAAGGTAATGCTTCTACCTATCTCTGCTAAAAATACCAAAATAAACAAACCTTCTTTTTCCAACATACATCAGTGTGGTGACATCTGCCCCAACTCAGGTCCCAATCAAACTCCAAACCATAAATTACACCCTAAAGGTTTAAAAATAATCACTCTAAACATCAGAAACATATTCAGCAAAATCACAGATTTTCCTGCATGGATGACCCAACACAATCCAGACATCCAAGGCACAAACAAGACCTAGATAAAACTTGAAATAAAATATGCTGAAATAATACCCCCTGGTTATAATATTATTAGGCTTGATAGAAAATATAAAAATCAGGTGGAATAGCTATAATGTTTTCCAAATGTGCTCACAGTAATTCCCTATACAGGCACAATCCCAACTTTTGGAAAAACAGAAATTTTAATTTCACTCCAAAAACTTAATAGAGCCAAGAGCATATGCATTGCAATGCTATATATCCCCGTGGCCAGAACATTCCAATACTTGAAAACATTCTGTCCTGGATAACAGATAAAATCACAAATGAAGTTATACTCCTGGGTGATGTAAACATTGACTTGCAGTCTTTATCTTCAAATTCAATGATCAACACCATGAACCTCTTTGGATTCACTCAACTTATTAATGCACCAGCAAGACATGGCAAAAATAACTCCTAACAATCTATCCTGGATTGGATTCTGGTTACCAACCCATCTAATTTTACCTCATTATGTATTCATACATATATTTTTACATTATCTTATTTACATCTTTAGCACTATAAATATTTTTAAAATATTTGATTTTGTTGGTTATGTATTCATTTATTATTCATTTATTTTGTACGTTTGATTTTTAATATATGTAGAATATATAAAGAATCATCAGTGATGGCACTTAAGGGGTTTATTCTGGTCAAAGCTTTCATCCAATCAGGGACAGACTATCATTATTTAAACAAGTAATGTGTATTAGCTTGTTGTCTGAGGAAGTTTACACAGTTTAAACAAAACCGGTAACCTGTTATTCATTTTGTGGCAAGTTATTTAATTTTATTGTTTTAATAAACAAGTTTTTATTTATTTTGGTGGGTCTTGCTCATCCCGTTTATTTTGAGGATAGAGGTACAGCCTGGTATTTTTCTTAGTTTGCATCCGCTATTTGTTTTTCATCAGGTTTTTAAATATAAGTACTCTCAAAGGTTAAAACATTCTCTAAAAGACCATCCACAATTAAAAAAATAAATATATTTAATAGTAAGTAATAAAAGAACATGAAAATACTAAATATCTGTTTATAATGAACACCAGAGTTTCATCACAGGAAATATTAAAATGACACACATGAATAGATTCACACACATACAGAAAACAGTACTTAACTAATCTCACTATATTTTCCTGACTGATCTAAAGAATTATTGTTCCCTGGTTACTTACTAAAGCAAGGCAAAGTGAAGTAGGTGAGTGATTCCTCTATATCAGATGTCGAGACCCCAGAATCTTGCACATGCGTGTTACCATACACATAGAAACAGCTTTGCTAAGATGTGTTATAGCATCTGGAAACTATAAAATCATTTCAACACTTCCACCCTTCCAGTGTAGCAATTAGTTCACTGCTAAGGACAATACAACAGGATTCCTAGTCTTTGTTTTTGCAGATATTTTGTCTCTGCTTGCAATCAGAACTGTAAAATACCATCTTTATGGCCTACCAGGTAATTTAATTGCAGACTATTTTTCAAAGTTAGCTGGACTGAGATTAAACTGTTTTTATCCAGTATCCTCTGTTACAATATTAATTTCAATAGTTATAATACAGTCTGACATACAGGTGTATTTCTTCTATGTCCAGCAGGACACACATTATTAACACAAGCAGCTTTATAAATACATTTTTTAACACAGGCATCTATACAAATCAGTTTGATATACAAATGACATATAATTCTTTACAAAACTCCAGCTAGCTATGCTGGCATATGTTATACATCCACTGCTGTACTTCTCCTGACATAGCTGGCAATACTTCACATTGTCACAGTGATTGTAAAGCTTTTCTCCCCGGGTATCCACTGAAATTGGGCACTTTCTGGCCCAGTCGAACTTCCTGGTAAACAAATGTCAAATAAATAAATTTTATATATATATATATATATATATATATATATATATATATATATATATATATATACACACACACACATACACACACACACACACACACAGCTGATCATTCTTAACATCATTAGTGCTAGATTTGGTCGACATATATTTAGTCAAAAAATTTAGTTGACTAAGATGATTGACAGATGTACGATATTGCAAAAAATGAACAACTGACAGGAAGTTTCACCAAGAATGTACAATCTTGGAGTTAGTATATATAATTAGTAGGAGATGTAATGTTACTGCCCCCCCACAGGGTGCAGAGGGGATTGCTGTCTAGAAAAAATTATGTTTTTGCTTTTTTTTACATTTATTTTTGCTTATATCAAGGCAGTTGCTTAGTGCACTCGTAGTATCATGTCATTTTCTGGTCGATTTTGTGAATGTTGGCATTTGGGTGTTCTGACTGAATTCAGTACACAGTACTTCCATATATAGAATATATATATATATATATATATATATATATATATATATATATATATATATATATATATATATATATATATATATATATATATATATATATATAGACACACACACACACTCACACATATAGATAGATATTGAGTGTGTGTGTGTGTGTGTGTGTGTGTGTGTGTGTGTGTGTGTGTGTGTGTGTGTGAGTGTGTGTGTGTGTGTGTGTGTGTGTGTGTGTGTGTGTGTGTGTGTGTCATAGCCAGGAGTGGTAGTGTGGATAATTTCCCACTGTCTATAAAATGCTCCCATGGCATGCATCTCTATAGCCTCTGAAAACCCGAGTCCAGTTTCTAGACTTCATGTGTAACTTAGCTTCTAAGCCTGGCAAAACTGTGACTGACAGGAGAAGGGACAAAGGTGGATGAATGGTGCCTTAAAACCAGTTGCTTCAGGCAGGTAAGGCTCATCAGCCTGGGAAGGGAGCCCACATAGGACAATCAAAAGTCTGATTTAAAACCTCTACTGTCTTGCAACAAAACCTAGTCATGGCAAAGGTTTCGGGAGTAAACCCTGAGGAAAAATATGTAGATGGAGTCCGTAAGGCAGTTTGAGTCTGTACTCTACCTGACTCTGGCAGTTGGTGTGACAAAACCTATGCCAAGTTGTATTGGCCTTGCCTTTCCCCTTCACTTGCAATTAGTGGCATGGAGAGCAGGAACCTGCTGCTGGGCATCAGCTGTTTATTCAAAATTCATTTGCCTAGGCCTGCACCCTGGACAGTATACTTGGGCATTACTTTGAGAATGGTGACATGACATGCGAAGCAGCAGTTACCAGTATTAAGCCACTGCACCTAACTGGTGTAGAGTAAGGGGCCAGGGTCTGCTTCCTATTGTGGAAGAGATCCTCTGATCTCATTGGGCAGCTACTGCAAGCTTTAATTTGGGCAGCCCCCAGCCAAATACATACTGCCTTGCCATGGACCACTTGCTCTTCTGGGTGTCTGGGCCTTAGGGAACCCCCAAAAGTGGATCACTATACACCTGGAAAGACAGAAAGCAACAAAATAAATCTGCCTTTAGGCTGGGCACATGGAACGTAAGGGCGATGACTCCAGTCCTTACAGAAGATCTGCAGAACATCAGTGATGCTCAGAAAACAGCAGTCATTAACAGTGAATTGAATAGATTGCAAATGAACATTGTTGCCTTCCAGGAATAATGCTGTTGTCTTTTGGATATATCGGGAAGAAAGTGTTAACTTTTTTCTGGAATGGGAAGCTTCCAGAAAAGACCAGGGAACATGGTGTTGATTTTGCGATTAGAAACACCCTCTTTGGCTTAGTCATGCCACCAAATGTGGGAAATGAGAGAATGTTTAAAATTCAGCTACAAACACCAGTGGCCTTGGTGAACATCTTACGCATCTATGTGCCTACTTTAACTTCTGCACAGGAAGTCAAGGACAAGTTCTACGATGAACATAATGCTGCCATCAGTGAGGTCCTATCCCATTAACTGGTTTTCATTTTTGGTGACTTTAATGCCATAGTTGACAGTGACCATCATAAATGGCCATCCTGTCTGGAACAGTTCAGAACAGGAAAGATGAATCAAAATGGACAGAGTTTTTTTTAACTTTGTTCCCTCTATGACCTCTGCATAACTAACACCTTCTTCAATGTTAAGCCCCAGCAAAAAAGTTTTGTGGAGACACCCAAGATAAAAACATTGGTTCCAGTTTGACTTCATCCTTACTAAATACAGCAGTTTAGGTAGTGTCAGGGTAACACACAGTTACCACAACACAGACTGTGATACCAACCACTTGCTCATGTGTAGTAAGGCGAATAGCCAGCTGTGAAGGTTCTTTCACTCTAAAAAGGAAAGGACTCCACACATTGACACAGGAAAAAACAATGAACCTTCAAAAGTATGCAAGTTTGTCCAAGCACTTGAAGAGGCCTTGCCCTGCTCAGAAGGCACTGTCATTAACAAGAGATGGGAAAAACTACACAATGCTATCTGTAACACTGCAATATCTTTGGGAAGAAGACAGTCAACTGTGCTGATTGGTTTGAAATCCATAACTGAAGTGCTAACACTGCTGACTGAGAATACATGACAGGCACTGGCTGCATACAGGTCTTCTCCAAATCAAGAGAACTTGCAGGCCCTATGGGGTGATCAGATTCAACTACATCAGTTAACTTGGTGGTGTGCTAATGATTATTGGCTCCAGCTTTGCTTCAAGATTCAGCAGTCTGCGGACATTGGTAACATGTGATGAATATATGATGGGATCAAGCAAGCCATCAAGTAATCAAAAAGAAGATTGTCCTACTTGAGCTGGTCAAAGGTGACGTCTTGAAAGACAGAACCAAGCAGACAGAATGCTGGGTGAAGCACCACTCACAGCTGTATGCCAGAGAGATAATCATTACAGAGAGAGCCATGAATGCTATTGAGCCTCTGCCAACTATGGCTGAAATTGATGTTGAGCCCACCATGGAGGAGCTCAATGACATGCTAAAAGCACTTTCTTCTGGAAAAGCCCCCAGGAAAGATAGTATTCCCTCAGAAATCCTTAAATTTGCCAACAGTATCCTAATCTCAAAGCTGTATGCAATACTTTTACAATGCAAGAGAAGACAGTGTACAGTATGATATGAGGGATGCTAATATAGTTACTGTCTATAAGAACAAGGGTGACAAAAGTGATTGCAGCAACTATCACTGCATCTCCTTTCTCAGTACCATGAGGAAGTTGTTTGCATGTGTTCTTCTGAAGAGGCTCCATGTTCTTGAAGAGAGAGTTTACTCAGAGCCCCAGTGTGGGTTCAGAGCTGAACAGTCTACCATAGTTATGATTTCCTCTGTTAGACAACTACAAGAAATGTGCAGGGAGCAGAACAAACACCTGTATCTTGCCTTCATTGATCTGACTGTGGCATTCATGTTCATCAGTAGGAAAGGTCTGTTCACAGTTCTCACAAAGATCTGCTGTCCCCCAACACTGCTTAGCATTATCTGGTCTTTCCATGAAGGCATAAAAGAGACCATCATGTATGACACATCCAAAACTTTCGAGATTCGAATTGGAGTGTAGCTGGGATGTGTACTAGCTCCAATACTGTTTGGTATCTTCTTTTCAGTTCTATTGAAATTTGGTTTTGGAACTGCTGCAGAGGGTATCTTTCTTTGATCCAGAAAGGACAGCAACCTCTTCAAACTGTTGAGTCTTAGATCAAAGACCATGGTATTTAGGAATTGTCTAAGGGAATTCCTGTTTGTTGATGATGCAGCTACTGCCACTCACATTGAGCAGGAACTTCAGTCACTCATGACTCACTTTGTGGAATTTGGCCTAACAATCAGCCTAAGGAAGATCTAGGTGATGTACCAAAATGTGGATAATGGGCCATTTATCAGGGTGAGCGACTATGAGCTGGAGATCACCCATGAGTCGTGTACCTAGGCTCTACAATCTAGGACAACTTGCTGCTTCATAGTGAAATCAGCAAGTGCATTGGAAAAGCTGCCACAATGTTTTACATGCTGATGAAGAGAGTACCAAGATGCAGGTTTGCACAGCCTGTGTTTTCAGCACATTACTGTATGCTGTGAAAGATGGGCTTTGTGCTCAAAACAGGAGCAGCAGTTCAATGAATTCCATATGTGCTGCCTTGTGTGCATACTTGGTATCTCATGGCAGGACAAGATCCCTAACAGTGTAGTGCTTGAGAGAGTAGGCACCACCTCCATGTTCACTCTCCTGAAACAGAGGTGCAGGCACAGGTTGGGTCATGCCTCACACATGACAGATGGCCGAATACCGAAAGATCACCTTTTTGAGAGATGGAGTCTGGAAAGAGGCTGAAAGGGTGACCCAAGTTGTGCTACAAGGACACATGCAAGCATGACATCAGTGTGAACACCTGGTATTCTCTTACCTCAGACAAGTATGCCTGGAAATGGGAAGTGAAGGAAGCGCTTGGTATGTATGAAACCACCTTGGCAAGGAGAATGGAGGATAACAGAGCCCTCAGGAAGATCTGTGCCCATGATACCAGACCAACATTTGCCTAATGCTACTCAGAATGTGGAAAGGACTGCCACTCCCAAATTGGATTGTGCAGCCACAGTAGACACAGCTTGAATCAGTCCAACAGAGGTGCAAACCCATGATTCTTTGGGATAGAAGGATGCCTGCTGGTATATCTGCATGTTGTTTATTCGTGTATTAATAATGCTACAAATCATCATCTTGAAATGCCATGTGTATACATACTTTCAAGTCCATTACTTCACTAATTAAAACTGGTAAGGGCAAGACATAGTCTTGACAAAATCTTTGCAATTTATTTGAGATTCGGCTAGCATCATGTGGTAAGGGTGGTATCTTTCTGTTGGGCCAGATGCCTGTCTATGGCAATACATCATGAAACCGTTTGGTAGACTCATTTATACAGGACTCTGGCATTATCACAGCACTCAGTTGTTGTTAGTGGGTATAGAAGAACAGTCTTAAGAAAAGGAAAACAATTTGGAATAATTGTCATATGACCGGTATTTCCTATGTGGTCATTGATCATTGCCAGTGTCAGTTTGTAGCCCTTGCATTTTCATCATGTGCCTCTGTTCATCTATGAATATCCTAGTCATCCATTTATCTCTTGACACAACCATGGTCTGGGTTGTTTATCCATCTATGCCTAATAGTGTTGTTAGTCATATATTTGGCAAGCTAAGGTTGATGATTTACACTTTCAAAGGCAACAGTCTAGCGAAACCTACTAATTGTTGGTAGCCTGTTTATTGATGCTCATAACTTTAATATTGGAAGGTCCCTGGTATCTTGTAATGAATGAGAAAGTCAGCACTGCAGTTTTGTCAATGTCTCTCACTTCCCCAAATATGTTTAATATTGTTGTTTATATATGTGTTGCCTTTTTTTTTTATATTTGTTAACTGGGTAAGTGAACTAGTCTGAGGACCCTTTTCAGTCACAAGCAACACCAAGAGCTAGAGATAGTAAGTATTACAGAGTATAAATAAAAGCACGTTTGGAAGTGTGACATTAGACATTAAGCCTTGGCATGAAATTGACAACAGTGAACACAAGTAAAAATAGTTAAGACTTGAAGTGAACTTTACAGATGTACATGCAAGTTAAGAGCAGTCATATGCCATTCATGGACTGACCGTATAATTGATTATTTTATCTAAAAGTTAAATACAAAACATTTACAAGAATGTCTATACATGATATTATCAAGAGTGACTATATGGAAACCACTAGCCATACCTAGCCAAATAATGATAGCTATGTAAGGTATTTTGATTACAGATCTGATTTTAGCCAGGCATACCTTTCATCTGTCCAGGTTTTTGCAGAATGCCCAGTTTTTTGCCATATATTTTATGGTCTGTTCATCACAAAATGTGTAATTTTCTGGCAAATCGTTGTGGACTGAAGTAACTAAATAATGACAGACATTTGAGTTTCAGACTTCATATCCTTCTGAAAATGCATACAAATGCAAAACCCTTTATTCTAGCAATTGAAGTTTATAAGAGTAATATTTTAAATGTGTCCCTATTTATGGGGCCTCCCCCCCTCATTATTCTTGGTTTTGTCCAGATTTTGTGCACTAGGAAGTTGAGAGGTATGCAGCCAAGGTGCCATTGGTTTATAACTTGCTGCTTTGCTTGTTTGTTTAATTGTAAAAGTAGCCATATAGTAAAGTTTATTCAGCATGGTCAGTAAGCACTGTAGCTAACTGTTTCACGGTTTTGCCATTGTTGCTAAGGCAGTCTCATTTGTTGTATCTATGAGCTGGCCCTTAAGTTATTTTCAGAATTCCTTGAGCTGATTGACATTCCTTATCTTATCTGGTATGCAGTTCCTGCACACCAGGGCAAGGCCCACAAAGGCTTTTTCACTAGGAACTAGTTTAAAGGTAGGCTTCACAAGATGGATATCAACCCCCTGGGACTAGTAATATATAAGATATGTGTCTGATGTTAAGTTTGTTTTAAAGTGATGGATAATATCATTCATCAGAAGTTTGAACGTGAGAGACTTAAGAAGGACGGCTACTCTAGCAGATACTGGAAGACAGGAGTCTCCCTGAAGATGCTGTCTGTATTGTTGCTTAGATGTATGAAACATGGTGTTTTATTTTCTGCTATTTATATAAGGGAAGTCATGTGAGGAAAAAGCAGAGAGATAACGTGGACTGAATTTTCAAGTCACATAAGAAACACATTCATTTCTTTTACTTTAAACAAATGACTGCATTTTAAATTAATAATAATTTCTCATGCCCTTCTTGCATCTGTTGTGAATAGGATGGCTATTTTATAGAAGACATTTAGTTGACTCAGTATCTTATTGAACTGCACTTCTAAATGTTAAGTTCTGATCAAGTGGAAGTCCTAAATATTTTTATTTGGTGGTGTATGGGAGGGAGGTGGGGGTTGAAGAGATCTGATAACCTGAGACCTTTTCAGTTGTCCCAAATATTATTACTGTTGTTTTACTTATTTTTAAAGAGACATTTCCCTAATGTCTTCAAATCTTCTTGTAAATTTGCTGTTATTATGTGAATATTTTTGTTTGCTTTGGTATCTTCTGCGTATAGTAAACTGTCAGTTTGTGAAAGGTGATGAAGGTCCTGTGGCATTTCATTAACGAATGGTGAAAATAGCGGAGATCCAGCGCCAAGCCACAGGGAATATCTTTAGTGCCAGTTCCTGTCTCCTTTATTATCCCATAACTGTTATCTATAGCTCTTCCAAGATATCGTATGACTCATAGTTTCAAAAGATCTTTTTAAATCCACGAAGACTGCGATTGTAAGTTTTCTATCCGTGTTTTGAGTATGGATTTGATTTGGTAGGGATTAGCTAGCTGTAAAGGTAATTTAGATTTGCTGAAACCTATGCTTTTTATCTAGAGGTATGCTGTAATGTATTATTTCTCTAGCTATTCTGGTACCTTCTTATAAATTAATTTCTTATGCATTTTAGCCAGTGGGCAGTGATTTGTAATTGGTCTGTAGTAACTGGCACTTGTGGGAGTATGTGGAATTATTTAAGCATGTTTGAAATTATGTGGTAAACTCTTTGCCCTGAGAGTAAGGTTAAATGCACTTCTAAGAGGTGCACAGACAACCTGGGCACCAAAATTCAATATTTTAGAGTATTATAGAATGGATGCTGGTATCATAATTGCACTCTATGGACTCCATCATTGTCTGGATTATTTATTTTAATGATATTGAAATAGTATTTAAGATAATCAAGAGCTTTATTTAATGGCAATAGCGAGGAAAAGAGAGGAGTTATAAAGTATGTATATATAGTCTGGATGTGTGGAGGCTTGCTTCTGGATCACAGATTCTAAGGGGCTTCCCCCAGCAAAAACAGTTTTTGTTGTTTTGTGACCTTGGAAATGTTATTATTTTGAGTAGTAACCTTGTAAGGTTTTAGTATGTCTTGGGATCAGGTAATCCCATATCGATTAAATCAGACATGATCGTTCATAGTAAACACTGTATATCATATCTGAAGTGTGTAACTCAAGTTTGCTTGC